>NW_010110261.1:44719-96872 GCF_000699245.1 Pterocles gutturalis | reverse complement strand
TGGTTTGAATTCCTGCCATGGCACAGTGAACCTTCTGGAGACAGTGCCTCAAAGGGGCATGACAGCATATCTTCCCAGACTTTGAGAAGCTCCTAACCACTGAGTAGCCCACAATGCTCCTGGGCTGCATCTTTCCTGTGTTGAGAGCAGATAAATTATCCTTCCTGGGGAACATCGACATGGGAAGCAAGCATAGCACCATGAAGTACATCAGATTTAACTCTGTTGTTTTGGACAGTTCACTGCCCCTAGGTTGGATACTTTGATTTGTTTTGATCTAAAGAATGAACAGAGTGACAGAATGTATCTAGACTACTTACAGCTTTTTAGCATTGTTTGGTTTTTTGGTTTTTGGGGGGTTTTTTTGTTGTTTGGTTTTGTTTTGGTTTTTTGGTTTGTTTTTTTTTTGTAATTCGGAGTTGTGTTTTGTTTTCATACAGTTAATTTGATAAAATATTTACTAGTTTTAACTGAGAAGAATAATACTGGGGTGGTAGTATGGATATTTGGTTTTACTTTATTCCCTGCAGTCAAAAACCATGAAGTTTTGCGTACACCATCTTCCACTGAAAAGGAGTGGATGAGATTAGTTTTCTCCCCTTATTACCTATCCTCCCGTGTTTATCTCTTACCATTGATAGGAATAATCCTGTTTGTTAATTGACTCAATTCTATTTTGCATATATTGAAATAATTTTATCTGATAAAGACTCGAAGTGTAAACACTGATGGTATTTTATTGGATACTCATAACAATTTTATTATAAAAAATAATTGCCAGAATTTGGGATAAGATTACCACATGTTCACTGACAGAGGGACTGCAGTCTACACAAATACCTTGGTATTCAACTCATATTTAAGTACCAACTCCAATTCAAGCTGATAAGGAAATGACACATAGAGGGAAGCTACACGAAGTCAGTGGCTCCAGCCCTTTCTACTAAGTGCTGGATCAGATGAGTTACACCTGTGTGGTTTAGACCATTCATTGCAGTGTAATATTGTATCTGCTCTTAAAGACTATAGAGATTTATCCAACCAAATTGCCTTGTTAGGGCTGGACAACTAACTATCTATTCTCCTTTTAGAATAAAGAAGCAGGCAATGGCAGCATAAACCCAGCTTTTATATTACAGCCTAGAGACTGAAGCCTTTTCCAAAGCAGCAGACTTACATTTTCCCAAGCATTAGATTACCAATATAAGCCTGTCTTCCCAAGATGGCACTCTCCTAAGAAGGCTAGAAAACCACAGGCACTTTCTTGCCATTACTGGGAAATTTCTGGACCCTAATGATAAACAAGCTCAAAGAATGTTGTGGTTTAACCCTGGTGGGCAGCAAACCCCACACAGCCGCTTGATGGGGGAGAGAATCAGAAGGGCAAAAGTGAGAACTAGTGGGTTGAGATAAAGACAGTTTAATAGGTAAAGCATAGCTGCATGCACAAGTGAAACAAAATAAGAAATGAATTCACTACTTTCCATTGGCAGGAAGAAAAATTGGCAGGAAAGCAGGGCTCCATCATGCATAACGATGACTTGGGAAGAAAAAAGCCATAACTCCAGATGTCCCCCCTTCCACCTTTTTCCTGGCAGCTTTTATTACTGAGCATGACGCGGTCATATCGTATGGAATATTGGGGTCAGCTGTCCCAGCTGTGTCCCCTTGCAACTGCTTGTGCACCCCAAGCCTATTTGCTGGTGGGGTAGGGTGAGAAGCAGAAAAGACCTTGATGGTGTGTAAGCGCTTCTCAGCAACAGTGAAAACATCTCTGCATTATCAGCACTGTTTTCGTCACAAATCAATAATATAGCACCATACAAGCTACTGTGAAGAAAGTGAACTCTGTCCCAGAAAGAAACCGTACATAAGAACAGGACTCCCTAGTCCAGTGATGCGAATAGTGACTTCAGGTGGGTCGGGCTTCATCTGCCTCTTCCTAGGACTGCTTGTGCATTAATGAGCTGCTGGATGAAGCATATGAGAATTTTGGGAGGAGGGACTAGCACTTGTCCACTCAATCTTCTTTCTTCCTCCTGGCATCATGACTTTTGATTTGCCTTCTTCACAATGGCCCAAGTTCTTCTCTGGAGTCAATAAAATGAAGGTATGCCTTAAAACTCTGTAATTTTTTATTTATTAGGGGTGACATTCTGATAGGTCTCAGGATCTTGGAATACTAACTGATCTGCCTTGAATTTTGCTCTAAAATTGCAGTGGACAGTTCATACAAATTTGTTGGATAATTTGTCAGTTAAATCAATGCTTTTCCTTTTTCATTTGCAGTGTTCATGCTTGTAGTTCACAGCTGATTTAGCTGAGTCACATTTTACCTTTCTGCTTTTTGTGAACAGTTATGAAATTTGGAATGAGTATTCACATTGCAGCTCATTGTGCAATGCAAATTTCCTTGTATGTGTTAACATTAAAAACGGACATGCTCTTTTTCCAGAGTAAAATGAGTCACTACGCTTAAAACAGAAGTGTTGCCTTCTGAAGACATTCTCCCTTATGAGAATTTGTCAGAATGTGTCCATGAAACCTCCTGGTGCTAAACTGGATTTTGGATGCAGCAATGTTTTCTACTTAAAATGACAACATTTAATGGAAAACTTTTTTTCTTTCACTTTGGTTCTCAGCCAGAATGCTTTAGCTTCTAGAATTATTTGTGATGAGCAGTAACAGTCTGGGTGGTGTGTTCTCAGTTGCATGGTATGTTCCTTCAATACAAGCCACTTGGATGGAAGCCTTCTGCAAAAGGGTGGGGCCTGTTTGGGGAGAGAAGAGTTCTGGGGCTACGATGAACAAGGGAGTGAAAGGAACTTGGAGATTGCCACTCTGTCCCAGAAACTGGGACACTTAACCAAGCAGACAGTTAGGTCTCTGAAGTGATGGAGAGAGAAATTTTAAAAGGCTATGAGGGGAGAATATAGAGTTTGCTGCAATTCAGAAAGCCACTGAACTGGCTGAAAGCAAGCCTGAGAGCAAAGATGTACCCTGCAGTGACACAGTCTGCAAGGCAGAAAGCTGTTTACAAGCTTTTTTGTATTTTCAGTCTCCCTAGACAGACCCATTCTGTTCTGGCTGACAGAGGCCCCATTGCACAGTGTTTTGTCTATTCTAAGTATGATTTCTAAAAAACTACTGCAAGTGGGAAAGTGCTTTGCATCAGATGCTGGTGATAATGGTTCTGTCTAACTTCTTTTTATTCAGCAAAAGTGTTTTGTTCTTCAGCTACAGCAGCTGTGTAGTACACTGAGGTAAATTGCACAGTGCAAACACTACCTGGTAGTACACATGTGTTACTGAGCCCCCCGCCTCCTATCAGTAAGGAGAGTCTGGTGCAGAAGTCTGAACTGTAAACAGTTGTTGATCTATTGTTCTACAGATACTGTGGACAATCCTTTGCAATCTATGAATAACATGATTGTATACGTTTTCTTCTCTAAAAATGTTAATTTCCTATCAGTCCATAACTCATTTTGACACTCGACATAAACCAGATTTGGTTGCTGTTATCTCTAAGCATGCAGTGAATATACTATTTAAATGTATAAGCACCATGAACTCACACATTCAAGATTCTTAGTCTTTTTTAAACTAAATGTGAGGCACCAAGTTCAAGTGTAAATCAACACAGAAATCCCATAAGTGTTGGGAACCAGGATTTTAATCTAGCACTTCCTCCATAAACTGCAACTTTAAAAGTCTCCTGTTTACTAGCTTTTAAAAGTGCAGGTCTTAATAAGACATGAAGAGCTTGAACCTCCTGGCTATCTGGATAGTGGGTGATGGTGGTACCAGCACAGCCACACCATGAGCAATGTGACAAATAAGCTCCCATGCTTCTCCAAAGATAAAAGGTCTACAGTTCAGGCTACAGCCAGACAAAAGGGACTGCTACTACTACCTGGCATTATTTTCTACACATGTTTATTTTGCATGAAGCCACAGACGACACTGTATTTTTCTAATGGAATTTGGCTTTTTTGGCTTAATTGTGTTTGACTGCTCCATGTTCCAGATGAGAAATTGAGTAGTAGTCACATGTTTCTTACGCGTTGTTTGCAATTAGTGATGCTGTTCCTAAGTGATATATAGTTTATTTGTTTTTTGTGTTGTAGCTATGTGAACTGCAAGTTGTTTGTGAGGGGTGTTGATGTTAATGTAAGTGGACAAGCACAACATTTTAATTCATGGCATTACAGCTGGGTCTCATCTTAATTGGGCTTACAGACCAGTGGAAAAAATGTTAGAAATACATTGCTCGCTAGTTTCAGGAGAAGTTTAACATTGGAGTGTGTACTAGGGAAACTTTCCTGTCTCCTTCCATGTCAATCCTTGAAATGTCACCAGCCCATCTCCACCTAGTCAGTTGTTTCGAGGGTGTTTGTTTTTCTTTGTTTCAAGAAAACCCCAAACACCTTGCCCCAGCG
This sequence comes from Pterocles gutturalis, assembly GCF_000699245.1. Taxonomy (NCBI): domain Eukaryota; kingdom Metazoa; phylum Chordata; class Aves; order Pterocliformes; family Pteroclidae; genus Pterocles; species Pterocles gutturalis. Next base: position 92,433 of record NW_010110261.1, on the reverse strand, counting down.
TGCAGAAGCAAAAATTGCCTCAAAATTGCCACTTTACTGGTGCTGGGAAAGAGAAAATTGTATTCTCTTAAGAGTCAGATCTCCTTCCTTCTTTCTGAATTGACAGAGGACTCTCTGCATCATGACATTTCCTTACAGATTGCTAACAGCCTTAATGAAATGCTCCCTTTTCCAGTCAGGGCACAGAGGTTTTTTCACTCTGCTGCCCTTCTCCTCTCTCCGGAGATTTGCCTTGATAGCAGGAGACGGGTCCATCTTTGCACTGCGAGGCTCCAGGCCTCCTGAAGGAAAAGTCAGCTTATCTCCCTGAGAACCAGTGTTCCCCAGACTGTCTTTTTCTTTCACCATGCTGTCCTTGAGGATACTATGCCAGTCAAACAAACAGTCCTGGTATTTGAACATGATGGCTGTTATTTCATCTTTATTCCATTCCTCCTTTATCTTAATAATCCAGTAGGGCTCTAATATATGCTCACTGACCTGTAGATACTCTACATCTGATCACAATAGTGATGCAGGCATATGCACACCACAATCACATTCATGCTGTTGAATGTCACACATTAAAACCAGCACACTGCTGTGTCGCTTCCTTTTTTAGCATTCAGACAATTTAAATGTTTACTTCACTACAGTGGCAGCATCATAACTCCACATTTTAACATCCACAGCTTCCAAATTATTTATCATCAGTGAATAAGTTGGATAAATTAATCCCTGCTGAGACAGACGATGACACATTGGTGCCTTCACTGCTGGTGTGTAGGTTTGCGGCAGCCTGGATGCTCTTTTCACTTCATTTTCTTCTTGCACAGACAGCAGAGGTGCAAGAGAGGAAGGGATTTCTTTTCTTGCAAAACAGTCTCAGTTCAGACCTTTGGCTTCAGGCAGAGTTAAAATCCCCGACTGCCTGTTAGTGCATTTATTTTCCTGAACTCTACTGAAGGTCTCATCCCTATTGTTTTCCTAAGGGCTTATGTTGCATCTGCCTGGTAAAGGTTTTTATGTATAAACTGTTAAGATTTAGAATTTGAATGCACACATTTTGTAGGTTGAGTGATAATTTTCCCTTCCTGTGGAAGAGAACAAGGTCCCCCCACCTTGTTTTGCATGTACACAGCTGAAGGACAGACATATGCTGGTCACTTCTTCCTCTTTATAGTTATCTTGAAAAATGTCAAAAAGTTAATTGTTGCTTCCTGTATGGTCCCATGTATGGACATCACTGTCTGCTGTGCAAGGGGAGAGAAGAGAGGCGTTCTACCTTCTCTTCCGTGGGTGCTTTTTGTGCAGTGGGTACTGAACACAGACACTACCAACTGCTAGCCCCAGAATGATCCATTATTTTTTCCCCCAAGAGTACCTATGGAATCAGAATGAAGATTAAATCTGGTTTCCTGATTCACTGGATAGCACAACAGCATTCCCTCAGACCAACGGCTCTAGTGCTGCAGCATGACAAATGATGCAGAGCTCCTCCAGCAGCTCCCACATCCAGAGTCCCTCACAGTCGAGGCTGTAGCTTTGTCATAAACACTTGAGTTTTGCTTTCAATCCATTTTCAGCATTTCAGTTCTCATCCTTGACTTAGCTTTCCTCAGTGTACCTTTCTTGCAGAAATGCCATGTGATCACTCATATGCTTTTTATTTTTAATACACACATATGCAAATATGTGTGACTGGGCAATGTAAGAAAAATACATCTGGAGAGCAGAAGAGCCTTTTTTTTTCTTTTTAAGCTTTCAGTGGCTTCTTCTTTTACACATGAGACATGATTTTCTGCAGATTTCTGCAGAAAATTGAGTTGTGAGTCCCTGGCAGTGGAGATGCTGTGGTGAGAAGGTGGCTCATGAAAATGTAGCCTCCACAAGCAGAATGAAGAATATTGCAATACAAATAATGAGAGCAATATTCAAGGCATCTAAAGTTAAATTCTTGTTCCATTTTTCCTCTATTGTGTGTCTGAAAGAACTCAGTTATGCAAACTGAGCTCCTCTACCTCATATGTAAGAAGGATACAGTAATCTTTATTTCATCTATTTTTTTTTTCTTCTAATCCCTTTAGCACAGGGACTATCCCTAGCTCTGTATTTGTGCTGTGGCTACTATCATCAGGAGTCCTGATTTTCTGATTGGCCATATGTATTCCATAAAAGTAGTACCCACTAATCCTTTTTTTTCACTGGGGAAGAGGAAGCCGTCAAGTGAGCCTCCAAAACCCGTGAGCTGTTGCCTAAGAACAGAGCATGCACAAGGTGCCCAGGTGGCTTCATTTGGCATCGGTAAACAAAACCCACCGCCTTCTCCCACACCTGTATCTCCCTTCAGAGCATGACTGCATCTATTACTAATATGCTCTCTGTTTTTTTTTTTTTTTATCTTTTTTTTTGTGTGTGTGTGTGGCTCACATGCTGACACACTATCATTCACAAAATAATATAAAAATTATCTATCAGATTAGTATAAAACTACATGTTTACTAACTTGAGGACACATTTACTTTTCTTTCACATTTAACTGTACTTAGGGCTCAGTATTCGTGATGCAGCCTTAACACCTGTTAAACTCTCATTGACTTCAGTCTTTTGCCAGCCTGAAGAATTTCAGATATATAGTGAAACTTGCACATCTGTCAGCTGAGGTACTTTTTTGCATCTGCCTGCTCTTACAGGAATGTGTCAGTATTGGTATTAGATAGTACATGAAAAATGGTGCACTTCTTTAATTTTTATAGCATTAACATACACATGTGCTCTTTAATCACAAATACATTCAATTTTATTAAATACACAACTTCCCATTCCACAGGAGACATGGTACAGACCCAAAGGAAGGTTGGGCAGGCCAGCATGGTGGCTCCTGCCATGCTACACAGTTCCAGCCCAGGTCATGGGCTTTTTTCTGCTGCCTGGGTTGCCTGAGGCTGGAGAGATGTTCTCAGAACCTGCTGAAGGGTTGTGGGGCATCCCTCCCTAGAGCTTTTTTCAGAAACTCTTGGTTACTCCAGTATTCTTATGTGTCCCTACATTTAGGACTGGGTAGAGAATACCCTGATGATGCTTAGGCTGTGTGACGTAAATGGATTTTTCTTACTTGTCATTGCCACAGTCTGCACACCTTTGGATCCTTTTGCATTTTTTGATGATCAACGGGTTGTTTGTCCATCTGCTTCTTTGAGCACACCAAAACTGTTCTGCTGTTTAAGGTAGGCCATATTTGTGTCTGCTTCTACTACATACAGAAAAAAACCCCAAACAGGTAAAGTTCATGGATTTATACTGTTAATACCTGTGCTAACTAGGCCTAATTTATACTAGCTGCTACACTAGATTGTAACTAGATACTCGAATGAGATGATAGAGCAGACTTGCAAAAAAAATAAAACGTGCTCTGCTCATAAGGTGAGTGCAGATGGATAAAAATAAGTTGTGATTATTTATTTATTTCTATTTCTATGTGAAAAATATTTACTTTTATGAGTGGTCACTTTTCCATCTACAGTTATGCATTTGGCATATTTGCAACCACATATTTTGCATATGCATCTACTTTGGGCACTTACTAAAACATCTTACTAGCTGCAAGTTTAGTTCTCACAGTTCATGTGCAGTAAAGTAAACAGAGGGGCTGTGAACATTGTTTGTAGTAAATTTCTATACCTTCAAGCCACACAAACCTAATTTATTTTCAGCAAAATAGATGTGAAGAGATTTCTCATAAATTCATGTGAACAAAACAGTGTTATCTGAGAGGATGTTCATTTCTTTAATTGGGTATATAAGTGTTTCATGGTGTTATAAATTTTCTCATCTTCTCTTATCATGAAATCTAATCAGCTCCCTTTCTTTAATGTTTATACTTTTTCCTATAAATGTAAACTTCTCATTAATGGGAACCCATTTTGTTCTTCTGAGTCTTGGAGCTTCATGACTTAGTTTAAAGACTTCATTGGCAGCTTCACACAGATATCTTACTGACAATAGGGTTAAATTAGAGTTTATCTATAGCATTAGCATGAAAAGAACAGATCCTATTGACCTAAGGCAGAATGTGTGGGGAAAAAGCCTTTAAGGATGACTCAGAATATAGTCAGCCATCTTTATTAACACATAATAGAGTCAACCAGGCCTATTGCATGATGGAGATGGTTTATCCAAGCAGTCATGTAGTTTTACTACTTTCACTCACTTATGCTTCCATACTTCTAAATCCTTGGTCTGCTCATTATCTCGTATCATGGTTGCTGTAGAAGCTCTTGTTCTGTGGAGGCAATTCCCCTGTCATTGCCTAGCTCACTTGGAGAGCTTGAGCCTCTGAAGGTCTTTCTCAAGATCAAGATTTCACATCAACTACAGTTTAATACTGGCCCTTCCAGCTGGAGAGACTTCTCTGATGATTGTACTGTGTTGTTAGACTGGAGCAAGGGAGCTGATGCTAAGCATCGTGTACATCCCTCAACTTCTGTAAGAGGTGGATGATGGTAATGTCAGGACATAACAACCAGGAAATAAATTTGCTTTCATGGTTTACTTTGGGTGTGTTTTTAATCTGTACTAGAAATTATTTGAGGGCAAGAGAAGGGTAACAGTAAACATATTGAAAGGAATTCAGTGAGACATTGTGGCAAATTAGTTCATTACACGATTGCATTATTAAAATGGTAAAACACCAGGCTTCGCCTTAGACTATAGAAGTTAGTCTGAATATACATGCAAGCCTGAGGAATTAAGTTCATTATCTTTTAGGTTTAAGTGTTTATGTGAATTGTAGAAATAGCGTAGTGACATCTTTGCACATATTTTGAGTGGTTGTGAATTTTTTATTATTTTGGAGGGGGTGGAATTACAATCTTATGAGTCCTCTCACATATGTGCGGCATTGTATAACATTTTTTTCTTTTTTTTTTTTTTTTGCTATTAACATAATGTCTTTTAAGCTTGTGTTATTTTTGTATAATGTCATATTTTACAGTTTGTGTCATGCAGAAATAGCCTACTCATGAAGTAAGCACCATGCTTCATCAGACTGGCACAGTCAACATTATAAGTCAAAATACTTTCATCTGTCTGTTTGGTAACATTTGTAAAAAAATATATGATGACACAAATTGTTCAAGCTTCCCATTAAGTAAGTACCATTCTACTTGCTCCAAATCAACTGATACTTCTGATCTGATGAAATTATAAGAGACAGTTATTCTCAGTGAAGAGTGAAGTTAATGCAAGGAATGTTTGCTGAGACTATTTGATGAAACTGAACTGCATTCAGAGTTCATGCTGGCAGCTACTCAGATTCTTCCTTTCTTCTTTCATGAGAGTCCTGGCAGTTGAAATGTTTTGCATATCAAAAGTAAAGTCTATTATATTAAACAATGTGGACTGAATGTTGCAGTCCATTAGGGCAGAGAAAAAAAGTGTAATTTTATTTCCACAGAATTCCTTTGGATTTATGCTAGTATTAATTAGACAAGACTTAGTCATTTGGGATACAGCACAAATTTTGTCATGCATTAGCATTTTTTCCAAGCTGCCAGTTTTACTCTTATTTGACTAGTTAAAAAAAATAAATCAATGTTTAATTTATTTAGATATAACCAAATATTCTTAACCCAGTATGTCTGGGGATTCTACTAGTTTACTTAAAGCAAAAGCAATTTCTGTCAATACACCTAGAGAAAACTAAAAGTCCATTTTCACTGGGTAATTCTAAGTAAACAGGAGAAAGTGGCAGCATTCTTTTATAGCCACCTTCACTGAACAGTATTTCTAATGCCACAGTGTTGTGCTGTAGGAGTCTAAGAAAATACCTCTTCAGCACTCGAGATAACTTGTAGATTAATAAACAGTGTCAGTTTGCAAACAGAAATGGTAAATGATGTATTTATTTTTATTACTGCAAGAATCCATTGAATGGATTACACGTTCATGGGCAGGTTTCTCTTAATTCTTGGAGTACCTTGTGGTAAGTTAATACATCAAAGCATTCAAATATTTGAGCTTCCAGCCTGTGTCATTTGGGTCAGCGACATACTCAGTTAATCTAAATTCTTCCTCCTTGCAGGAGGCTAGAAGTCTGTGTGAGGACTAAAAACACTACTCTTACACCCACAATAAATAGACTTCACTGAAGAAGATGAAATTGTTTTCCTGTATGACAACACTAGAGGTTCTACGTGCTAACCAAACACCATCCTAGGTCACAGAGCTGTTTGTTAACCCAACTTTTTCAACAAGCAGAGACGATCACGCATTAGTGGTGCTTTGGAATGGTGGCTGTTCTGTCCTTGTTTCAATGACCACCAGAAGCCCGTCAAACCTCCTGCAGCACCCTTCCCAAGGTCACTCCAAAACTGAATAGAGACTCTAATAGGCTTGTGAAAGGCGTCCTGTCAAACTGTAGTCCAGTCTTTATATACTGCAGGCTAGAATGAGGGATTCTGCTACCATTCCTTCTGTGTCTCCTTTGAATATGGTACAAAACCTTTTTTCACATGTTGGAGAAAGGTACGTTGTTCTGAACATTGAGCCTTTCATGGTGTTTTTGTTATAACAGAACTCCTGTTGTAACTGAACGGCTTCTACATGACAAAGTAAAACAAAAATTGAAGGTATCTTAATCCAAAATAGCATAAATACACAAGTGAAAACTTCTAATGAAAAAATTACACTTCAACAATTTGTAACTTCTAAAATTAAATATTCCTCCTTAATTCTCAACTGTCTACAGTTACTCTTACAAAGTAAGGCATATCAATGGTTAAGGAACAACACCTCTTACCTTTTTTTTTTTTTTTTTAGGAAAAAGAGGTGGCCAGAACAGTTACTGCAAAGAACTCAAAAAATCCCTCTTCTTCCTACCTTTTCTTTTATCTTGCAACTTGAGCAACATCAGTCCCTGTTCAGTCTTTCTTTTTCTTTTCTACACCTTTTTTAGTCTTTGTCCTTCAAATCCATTACAATTTGTTGTCTCATCTCATATTCAGCTCTCCCTGTTCAGTTACTTGTCCCTCATCCCTTTATGTTTTATCTCTTTCTGATCTGTCCTGCTGTTCTTCTCTTTTGTGGTGTCTAATGGAACTTACAGTAGAAAATCCTTTGTCAAGTTTTTTATTTGATTTGTATCTAATTATGGATATTATTTTTTAATTTTACATAGAAACATGTTTGGTTAGTTGTATTTTATGAACTGAAAGAAAAAAAATCCCTTTGCAGCATGCTGTGCAAACAGAACAAAGGAACCATTGCAAAGATATATGTACCAAAGGATCTTCATAAGAGCTGCTTTAAAAGTCAGCTTCTCAGATAGCCCAACAGGATGTTCGAACTCAATCAAAACATGTGTCAGGCTGCACGGTTGACATTTCAACACTAAAAAGCGCTTACCCTAGTTTTAACACACAGAAAATGGATTATGTCATGTCACCGATGAAACATGGAGCTGAGTGAGGGTTTGATTACATGCTATTATAAAGATGGTAGTGAACTTACTTTCAAAGTCAATACTGATGGGCAAATTAGGAATTCTTAGCCAAAGGCATGGGGGTTGCTAATACAGAAAGAGAGTGTTTCTTAAATAGTTCTGCTTTCTTATACATAAAAACATTAGAAACAAGATGTTTCCATTAGAAAAAATTACCCCGCTTTCTGTGAGAGGCAATAAATACTACCTCATGAGTAAATCATGGGTTTATAACAACCCAGTGCATTGCAGGTGGGAGAAGAGAAACCATTTTTTTTCTTTTCTTAGAGTTCTTCCTCTATAAAAATAATATTCATTCCTCTGGAGTGATGAAACACTGAAGGAATGCCTGAACTTTGACAATGCTAAATATTAGAGTTGAATTTCTTGCTGTATAAAATGTTTAACAATGTGAGAGCTCCATTCGTATTCTAGGCAACTCCCAGACCTTCTGCTCCCCTGTTCATCAGAGCATGGAGGACTGGAAAGGACACCTGCGTGCTCCTCAAAGGCTTCAGAGGAACCAAGCAGTAGAGATATTTGTAGGCTTGATAGTCATTCTGCTCGTCATTTTATCTGTAAGTAGCCTCACATCCATGGTGAGACACTGATCAATCCGGTAACAACAAATGTCAGCCAAGAGGATAAAAAGTAGGAGTATGCTGTATCTCTCATATACAAATCTCACTGCTGAAATGCTTTGCTGATACCCTTTCAAAAGCATGGCATTCCACAGGGAAGTCTTAAATGCTATATCCAACTAAAATACTTATGGGAATCTTAAATGAAACAAACATCATGCATGCAGGTGTCTGTGGTCAACGATTTTACCAGATCTTCTTGTGTCTGATTTGAAAAACTGGAAGGCATGAAACCAGAGGCTGCTGAAGGCACAGAGTCAAAGCAGAGCTACTATTAAAAGAGATTGGATAAAAAAATAAAACGGAAATAAGATCTTCTTGGTGGAAGCAGTTGTTTCAAACTGGAATTCTGTAGAGTCTTTAGCTGTAAATGATTTATAATGTCAAATCCTGGTTTTATCTCCTCACTGTTTTTCTCCACCTTCCCCTGTCTGCACACACACACCGTCAGCACTTGTAGTGACATAAACACACGGCGGCTACTGGGCAGGAGCTGTTTAAATCAGTTGTTAACAAGGGACCAAGTTGCAAATTAAAAAAAAAGAAGGATGGGAAATAGATACATGCTTGTTCTGCAAAACAAGAAAACCAGGCAAAAAAAAATCTCCAGGTATGGAGTCCACCTACACAGATTAGAAGGGTCTGTTTGGAAGGTCACCTTATAAATATGAAGTGCCTTTAAAATTTGGTGTTTCAGCTGTTGTGACTCAGGAAAAGCATGGTCTTTGTCTGAACAAAATATTTGTAAAATATAAGCCACTTTAAAACCTGAATGATCAGAATAACCTTTAGATTCAACTCAGCTCTGAGCTAAAGATAAAACCACCAGCACTTCTCCCAGTGCATGCTTTGAAAAAAACAATTTTGCATTAGAGTGTTCACTTAGGAAAAACCACTTTTTTGTCACAATGCTTGCTTATGATTAGTCAAGATGTGATTTATATTTACTCCACTGACAGCTATTTGAATAATCCTATTATCCTACAAAGAGGTTTAAAATGATCTAATACAATATTTTGGAATTTCTTAAATGGTGTGTTATATGCAACAAGTTCCAATGGAATGTTTTCAGTGCATCTTAATTAACATTTAGATTTGAAATGTGCAGGATGCAATCTCATAGATTTTATGCCATTTAAGGGAATGTAAAATAAGATTACTAATTAATTTACACAATTCTTTTTCCTTACACAAGCAGGTTTGATTTTCATCTTTCCGAAAAGCATAAATCACCAAAACTTTTTTGAGCAGTACGGTGGTAAACATAGAGTTCATTCTGTGTTCTTTTATGATGAGAAAGGACACACCTTGTCTTTCACAAGACAGCAAACATTTACTTCCTGTAAGTAATTTTGGAGAATGTATTTATGGGTAGTAGATGTGGGAAATTTGGAACCAGTTGTAACTCTCATGTCTGCAAATCTGTATCCCCTTTCAGGCATTTTTATTTGCCCACTACTTGCATGACAGTAGGGAAAAAAAAGTATTAATTTTTAGTTCTTTTTTCAATTTGATTTGAATGTTCTGTCATTTCTTCTAGTCACTGACATTTTCACTTTTGAACCTAATCCAGTAAAGAAATGGGACATATACATAACTCCAGCTGATGGCAATCAAAGACGTGATATATATTTCATAATTAGTGCCTACTTTGACATAGAACTGCTTGAAACTCAATTTTTCAATAAGATTTATTTACAATTTAAATGCACTCAAATGCTCCCCAAATATTTTCCAACCATTTCAACTATCTCTGCTTAAGCATTGGACGTGATGGAGGAGAGGAAAGGAGTCATTGGTATGTGAGGGTGGTTCCATGGCCCTGTGATATTCTAGTGACACGTTACTGCTGTTTGCATAACTCTTCAGTGTGAGGACTCTGTTTTGTCTGTTATAATGAAATCAGCACTTTTGAACAGCTCTCATCTTTCCACAGGGACCAGCTAAACATGTACTGTAAGTGTGGCTCAGAATTCCTATAACCACAACATGAGCTTGTCCTGGTACAGCTCAGCATGATCATTCAGTGTGGTTGAAATGACTGACTCTTGTTTTGTTTTTCAGTCTCTGGAGGGAGGAACAGACAACAGCATTTTGGCACTTCAGTGTAGATGCAGTCATCCAACAAGCTCCAGACAAAAACAAATGGATTTTTTTCCAAAGAAGACTGTAATTGATGTACATTTTCATTATTTTAATAGTATTAATGCTGTTATTAATAGTTAAAAGAGTTTAATGGATTTTTTTTTTCTTGGAGGACATTAATAACTATTACCATGCAACATATGACACACCAAGGAATTAAGATTGAAAAAGTGTCAGCCACATCGAATGGGGAGCACGTTAATGGGCTCCCTCTGAATACAGTAAACCAATGTACAGGAATCAGGAACACTAGAACATATGCAAGGGGCCATGGCAACAGAAGGTTGAGCCTATGCATGGAGATATGCATAAGTGTAAACAAATGTAAATGAAATTTCTTTGAGCTACTTGCTATGTGATCTCATCTAAAGCAAAACACTTGTCTCAGGAGAAACCTGAGAAGATTTTTATGTAACTTGGAATATACTTATCCATACTAATTTAGAGAAAGAAATCATAAGCATTTCTGTGAATTTCATACCAGTAACTGACATCTTCCTTTCTAACCTATTCAAAACAAATTACTTCCTGGATGTATGTGCAAAATATTCTGGGAATAATGATCAGCTGCAAATTAAACAATAGAGAAGTGCAAATTCCAGTTTAAATTGAAAACTTTTTATTTATTTTAAAGTAAAAGCACTCTCTTTATTTCAGTTTACAGCTTATGTTTCTGATTTGAGTAGCATGTTCTTTTCTGACACCATAACATTTTAAAATTGGATGAAAGTAATTCAGACACTTCTATGTAAACCTGAGGTCAGGTGTGTGCTCAGCACAAATTTTTGTTTCCAACAGAGAAGAACAGCTCTTCCCAACGTCTTTGTTCTTCATTCCTACTATGGAGTTAAAACAAGTGTCCTCTTCATCTTATTCACAGGAAGTGGCTTGTCAGGTCAGGGCTTCTGTGATGTCTGGCTTCCTTCCTCAATAGATTCAATTCTTTACACAAAATGCTTTCAGGGATCCATGGCACCCTACTTGATGCCTTTTTTTACTAAGTGTCTCAAGAATAATTTCTATTTCTGTGGGGGTTTTGTTGTTGCTTGGGGCTTTTTTTGACACCTTCACAATCTGGGAAGGGCTTTTACTGTGAGGAGTTTAAATCCTTTCTCCTCCAAAGGGAAACAGGCAGAAATGGCATCCTGTGGAGACATCATCCACAATTTAATTTTGTCTTGAGTATAATAAGATTTGATAGCTAGAGCCTTTTAATTAACTGAAGTTAGGAATGAAGTGGAGTCACTGTAGGCACCCTAAATATTCAGTGGACAGAAAGGGATGAGCATGATTCTCCCCTGTGATGGGAGGATTAGGAATGGGGTTAGTCTACTATCTTCAGTACTTCACAGAAATTGCTAGAATCAGGTGCATTTAGTCTAGTCCAATACTGACAGAATTATTCTCAGAATTATTACTGGGGATAACTAGTTTCACTGCTAGAAAATTATGAACTCTCTCTGCATTAAGCAGAACATTTCTGTGAGAACTTTTGATTTGCTGTGCTAGGTAAAATTGATGCCGTTTTCTTTTAAGCTGAATATATTATGGATAATTAAACTAATGAAGTTAATTTGGTATAACACGAAGCCAACTGGATAATAAAAGAACTCATTTATTTCAAAGTCTGTGATTCCAAAGAAGGGATGAAATATGCTTTTAATATGAAAAAATATTTCAATTAAAGCGCTCAAATACTGTAGTTATGCACCTCTTTAAAATTCTAAGCATTTTAGTATGGATGGTGTCTGTACTCAATTTTTTTCCCCTGTGTGGTCTCCTTCACTCTTCCAGCCTCACTGGTGCCTTCTCCTGGTTGCTGATGCCCAACATGTCTATGCCAGAATTCTGAATTGCTGTCAAATGTCCCATGCTCTCCCAGAATAGGCTCTCTCCTTTCTTAAGTTCACATGGGAAAGGCAGGCCTATGGCACCAAAGAGAGAAGGGAAAAATGAACTCGTATTTGTCTCTTCATATTTTTGTCTATTGGAGGTTTTATCTTAGGGTAAGGATAGACCAAGAAGAGTTTTGGATGTCGGAATACAGAATTGATTGTCTCTCAAGAAACAGGAAGCTGAAGGTGAACATTCACAGGCAGGAGAGGACCAAGGGAAGGCTGTTATGCCAGAGAATATGGGCATGGAATTGTGGAATCAACAGGGAGGGAGAGGAAAGCTTAGCACAAGGTTAGAACTGGGAAAAAGCATGGGCCAGCTGGCTCATGGATGAGACTGCCCTCTGATAAACACAGGATTTACAGAAGGCGTTTTAACTTGTCTAAAGGTTCATTCGCTGTTTTTTTGTCAGCTGCATGACAGAACTGAGTACATGAATGAGGAAAGACAGGACAGGACCTTCCATCGGACTGACTCACTGCAACAGCTGTTGCTGTTATTACACAGAGTGGCTAAAGGCTTCTAGAAAAGGGTCTGTTTGGATATGTTTCCCTGATCCCATTTCCATTTCCATCAAGCAGGGGGCCTGAGTGCTGAAGAAAGGTAGCTTTCACTAGAACAGAAACCACTGCAGCAGGGGAGGAGCGGGTGTCCTGGTGTTACCAGCACAGTGGGATCAGCCTTACCAGCCCAACTGAATGAACTAGGTAATGAAGGAGCAGAAATGGAGATGGGAACAATATAAAAGGTTTGTGTTGGGTTTGAATGTTAGCCTCTCATGATCACATATGAACTTGAGCAACAGGTGTTTAAGTTAGCTTAGTACCTCTCTGTTTTTAAAGAGAAGATGAGAGAAGGAGTAAATTTTATAGGGTCACACCATGGAAATATTTACACACTTTTTTTATTTGGCAAAACTTGCAATTAAGTTAGCAAGATTTGTTGCAGGATTATTAAATAATCACTTCTACCACAAAAGCATTTTACATAGCAATTATTTTTGAATTGTTGTAGGTGTAACTGCTAATGAAACACAGTCTTTTGTCTCTGCAGCAGTGAAGGCAAAGGCTTCTCCCTGCTTCCCCAAGAGTTTGCTGCTTAAGAGCTTGCCAAGTCAAACATATTTAATTGAAGTGCATTTTTCTTTCTTATTTCATGCTACGCATGGACTCACAAAACAGTAGGGAGCTATAAGACAAGAATTCCTGGGCATCTCTCTCCGTTTCCCTCTATGACTTGAGGGAAATGTAATAAACCCCCAGTTCACCTTTGCACTTAGTCAATGAAGATTTAGTCTTTATCCACCTGTCCTTCAGAGCTGTAATGTGAAGTAATTAGGTGCTGACAATTTTTTTCAGTTTGGGAAATTTGGGATTAATTTTATCCCCCTTACACCTCTTCAGGCTCTCCTTCCTTTGCAGGCACTCCCACTAAAATAAAAGGGAGTACACATAAGGAAAGCAGATTACAGAGCTCTCTAAATGTTACTTGTTTTATTAATAACTACAACTAGAATTTTTGGTCTTGCTAAAAGAAAAGGAATTGCAGCTGCTTGGGCTCAAATTTTTCTTTATAGTCTCCTTGTAATTTGAACAAAGCTCCTGTGAGAATTAGAATTTTTATATGACAGACTAGCTTTTGAAATATGCAGAACTCAAGTACCCAAAATGTCCAGTGTGAGCACTCAAAACCAAGAAACTGAAACATGCAATTTTCATATCTCCCTCTTCACTGGCATTGAAGAGAATTGACTAATCTGCAGCCTCAGACATCCTGTACTCCAGAGCAGTGACTGTGGAAGCATCATCTGTCGCATCCTCAGGCTGTCTAGATACTCAGATTGCATTGGTACTCCAGCACAAATGTGACATTGCAATGCAGCTTTGTCAGCGTTTCCACTCATTCAGTCTACAGTGAACAAACCTGCCTGTGTTGCGATATGAGTGCAACCCTTCCCCAAATACGTGCATTGTAACTTTTTTTTCTCAAACTGCTGTTTGATACGCAGTGCTGTGTAAGCAGCCAGCATATGACCTGTGTGTCCTGTGATTCAGTTGGTCAGACAGAAAGAACTGCTTTGATCTCATTCCCAGCTGTCGTATAAATTGGCTACTCCTGGAATATAATGGACTGGTTTATGTTTCATATCATTTAATGTACTGGAATTACTACCATAAATAACTATTATAATAACTTAAAAGTAATGATAGCAATTCTTCTTTCTGTGGAAAAAGGGCTGCCAAAAATTCACACAAGAGTTTCATTCCCTGGGCTTACACCCATTGAACTTATCAGGCACACAAAACCTTTGGTTCCTAGCTAGTCTCAGAGTAGGACTGAAGACTGAATATGGATGTACTCTGAGTCTTGGGATGCCTGTTACCTCAGTGCAGTATTTTGTGCGGTGATGAGACAAAAAACTCTCTTTATTTATCATATAACGTTATATCCTTGCAAGCCCTGAAAAAAAGTGAAAGCTAATAATCCCAAACTAACAAAACCTGCATTGTAGTCATCAAGTTATATACATCACTGATAGCCATGCTTACAAAATGCTGAGACTTGCAAGTTTCCTGATCAACAATATAGAGTTATAACTGAACTAACAGAATAATCCATTCAATTAAAACAATATGAAAAATAAGAGAAAATTCTGCCTCCCTCACTGTTTTTAAAACTGCCCTTGACTCCTCCACAAACAAACTTCTGTGCTGTTCCCATTAAGTCCCCTGAAGTTCCCGACAGCTTTCAAACTGCATTTCACCTGTTGTGGAATAAATAGCTAAATGTGTCCTCGCAGGCTCATTCTCATGACGTGGACTATCTGTTGAAATGACTGAATTGCAAATCTGCTTCAGCACATCACAACATGCTACATGGACATGGGTGCACACACAGCGATTCAATCAATGTCCTTCCAGAATTTTCCCTTTTGCAGCTTGCGCTCTCCTCCCTTCCCTTCTAATCCCATGCACAGTGAATAGCACAAATCATGGGACTGATCATTGAATATACTGTTGTTTTTTTCTGCCTGACTGAATGAGACTTTCAGTAGAAGCAAACAACCTCTTTCCCAAAATACTGAACAACCATTTTTATCTAAAAGCGTCACTGTGTCACTCTCAAAATTGACCAGTTCTCTAATGATTTCTGAAGTCATGGCTAAACTTTCAAAATTTTCAAATGTTTGAATATATCCAAGAACCTTTCACTAGATTCTTTGAAACAAAGTTACAACAGGAAATCAACCATGAGCAACAGAGAAATATAAGAAAAATTAGGGTTTAAAAAAAACCCTGAGAGGTGGAATTAATTCCATATTAATTTCTCTATTTATTTAAAGTATGTATTAATCTGTAAAAAGGGAATCAGATAGCACAGTGCACATCTTATAAAGTTATTTAGGATGGGAAATAATTATGCTTAAGACATTTTATTGGTCTGTCCTTAATAAAAACTAGGTGAGAATTTATTTTTCTTTCTTGCCTGCATGGAAGAGACATGAATATTAAACTCTGACCTTCTGAACTGTCTTTTAGGCATCTGAATTAGCCTTAAGCAGGTGGGACAAATACACTCCTTTGCCCTCCAGTCTCTGAGTGCACAAGAGAAACTTCAGCGTTTAGTGGGTGAAACTTACAGTTGATGAACACAACCTACTATGTAACTGAGTGGAAGAACAATTAATACGGCTAATATAGGAAAGTAAATTGTACTGAGACTTAGTAAAGGGTTTTGTGCGCCATTGAACAGTTTAAGATTCTGCTGAGTTGTCAGATACACAAGTAATGAACTGAAGCCTAATATGGGAATATAACAATGCACTTCTGGATGTGAGTAATGCCTCTTACTCTGGATTCAGACTAACACCAACGCGAAGACAGATGAGGAAAATAACTCGGGCTATGGAAAACTCTTCCTAAAAAGAGAGTCCAAGTGTGAGCTTTTTTAGTATGGAAAGGAGTTGACAAATAAGATAGATATATGAAAACCTCTCTCTGAACTATTGTGGAAAAACAAAGAAAGTGTTATTCCTGAGAACTTGGATTTTCCTGTACCACAGCATAAAGAGGAGACTTTCCACACAGATAGACGCTGGAAAGCTTTGAAATAAAGAAACCAATATTTTTCCATATGAAAAAACATTAAATGGTGGAACCATCAGCCTGGGCAATTGACTAGGCCAGGAGCTTAGATATCCAGTCCTTTATTTGCAGATCTGCTAAGCATAAATAGGAGAAATAAGAGACAAAAGGGGCAGATTGCACCCATGCCACCTCCTGATATTCTTAGAGCCTTTTCTGAAAAATATGGGATTACAGGGGTTCTGATGCCCAAAGGCAGTTTTTGTCTCCTGATTATTGTGGCAGAAAACCAGGCTGTAAATACATTGGGATAGAGCGTGTTTTCAGTGTCCACAGGAGTCACTGTCCTCCGGGGACACAATGGTTGCAGGCAGTGCTGTAACCTTTTGGGACAGGTCCTGCTGCAGAAGGGCAGCTAGGACATTGCTGCAAGAGGGCTACAGGAGAGGATCCCTCATCCATTAACAGTAAGTTTATTTTTTGTTGGCTTGGTATTGCATACTTTTGGGGTTTGTGTCAGCTCTGACCCTTTCCAAGAAGAGCAAGAAGCAAAGCAACTCTGTGTCATGGCCCTCTCTTGGCCAAGTTGCTGTCTCCAGCCTTCAAAATAGCTTCAACAAATCCAGCAGGGTAATCAGTCCCCCCTTAGTAAGCTGATTTAAACCCATGTATACATTCCACTGTACAGTCTTAACTAGATCAATTACAGATGCAACCACTATAACCATAATCATTTGCGTACATTTTTGAGAGGAAAATCACAAGAGGGTGATTCATTTGTATTTAAGTGCTTGAAGATAATAGCTGGTTGCTTAGAGTAATATTGTTTGCTTAAATTCTAGACTATTTATTTTGAAGCCTGTTATCTTGTGTGAATACTGTTCTGTCAACTGATGATCTTTAACAACACTTGCTTAGCACTTCAGGATATTCTCCTATAGGTATGCCTGTGAGGAATTTCACAACTAGCAATCTCTGCAGAGATAGAAATCCCCAGAATCTGCAGAGATAGAAATCCCCAGAATCATGAGATCTGGTCTGGACTTGTTCACTTAAACTGTCCCGATTTAGTTCTTAACTCTGAATCAACAAGTTAAATCAAACTCTCCTTCACAATTTCAAGAAGAACAATCATTACACTGGCTTCTTAGTGAGTCATAGTTTGTCCTGTAAAAAAGCCTAATTTTGACTGGTTTGGTTTTTTTTGTTTGTTTGTTTATTTTGGTTTGGTTTGGTTTTTTTTTCTTTTTTTTTTTTTTTTTTTTTTTTAATTAAGATAAGTATGCTCACTCACTAGAGGAAGCATTACTATCCTGGCCTACAATTCGATTTTGTTCATGTGTGTCATTGGCCAAATCTTTAAACTGCTGTAAATTGGCATTAGCCCACTGGATCAGGCAGCTGAGATCTGTCTTGTTAATTTGATTTTTGTCAGGTATTTTTGCTATATTAAAAGTATCCTTAAAATTCTGTTGCCATGCCAAAAAGTAAGAGTCTTCCTGCTTCCCTAGATACTTTTTAGGTGTTATTTAGATCATGCTGCTCACAGAAATAAAAAATTATTCACGATATTTTCTGGATTGGCACAGTTCTTTTTTTCTCTAGCTGGAAGCAGACGAAACAATATTGAAAATGCAGTGGCAGTGACAAGAAACAAATGTTACAGAGTGACTAGCCACATACACCTTTCATAAACTCTCTCATCTAGTCCTGCAAACCTTACAAAGTCAGGGTTGAGCTGAATATCAGTTTGTCTTCTTTTAAGCTCAGGTGTATGTTTTCATTCAGAAGCAATGAAATCATAGAGCTGTTTTTTCCAACTGGTGATGAATTTCAGACATTTCAGGTAGAAATGCAAACAGATGGGCTAGCCCGATGCCCTAGCAGTGGTGTATCCTGCTATGCAAGTTCTTTTCTGAGGGTGAAATTCAGGCCTGTGCAGAGGAGCCACGCCAGCCAGGTAGTGCTGAGCTCTCAGTTAAACCAAGGACATACGCCTTTTTCTGACTCACTGCGCAGCAGGTTACATTTCACTGTTACCTGGGTTCACCTCCTTCTCCAAAACTAACTTTCATTTAAAAGTATGTTATCCTGAGCAGTCCCATCAAGGACAGAGCATCAGACAGATGGCAGTCTGGCCCTGGGAGATTAGGGTATAGCTGGAGAGAGAAAAAACAAACAAATTAAGAAGAAGATGCTATAGGGAAGGAGTCGTTATTAAATGTCTGCGTGGGACCTTGCACAATGGGTCTTTGATCTTTTCTCCAGTGTAGATACTATAGGCATGTGACAATTTTATAACACTCTGCACAAATTCTGTATGATGTGGGTATTGCTATTATTGATAGTGTTGTTGCTTTCTTTAACATTGATACTTCCTTCTACTTCATTTCTTCTTTTTTTTTTTGTGCCCCTTTTTATGTGCAAGTTTTGAAGAACACCTTGAGCTATAACTGAAGCTCATTTCAGATGTTTAGGGCCTGTCCACACTCTTAATGAAATAAAATTGCGGTGGATGAGACATGTGAAATGAATTGGAATAATTTAGTCTCCCCAGTGAACGTGCATATGTTTCAATAGACATTTAAATTGCCCCCAAAAGGCAGAATAGATGTTTATCCGTATGGGTTGCACCGGGAACTATGTACCCTGTGCTCTTGTAGAAACTGCCTTTTGATGAGCACATAATTCGCATAAACTATATTCCTATTCTTTGAGCAAATCTGATGTAATAGATAATAATCCCCAGTTGTTTAGACAGCCTGTTTAACCTTGGCACTTGGTTTTATGGGCTGTTAGGTTCCTAGGTAATGATTGCAATTCTTCATCTACCAGTGCTCACGATGTTGTAAATACAGTTGGGTTAATAAGTCACAATTTTCTCCTTGCTTCACTCCCTTCTAAGTGCCTGGTACAGACAATGGTTATGGCTCTTTGCTGGGTCTGTGTGCAGCATTGTGTCATACCTCTTTTGCATGTACTTTAGCACAGCACATGAGCCGAGGAGCACCAGAAAGGCCCTTGATAAGTGTTTAATTGACTAGTGACATAATCAGACTGTTTAATTCTTTAAAAATATCCAATGAAGCAAACAAAAAACCTGCAACAATGGGGTTAAAAAAAAAAATTGATCCTGCTGTACGGTGAATTTACTTTCAGTACAAGTATATGAAAGCTGCTTCACTTATCTGATAGAGAATCCTAAAGTAAAACTGAAATGAAGCATTAATATTTCGGAAGAAGGCAGAAAGTCCACATTCAATTATCAGTTTTGCCATAGACTTTCTGATTGAAGCATTTATCTGCCTTTAGTTCCTTGTCTGCCAGGCACGATTGACATTTATTTTGTTCTACCCAATATTTTTCTTATTCACTTGGCTTCTGACCATCCTGCAGTCAAATACTGCATCTTACTGCCTGTGTGGTTAGCAAAATGGAATTAGTTCTTTATGGGAGGCTTTATGAACTGTAGTTGTAATAGCCCAGAAAGGTGAATAAATGATTAGTTAAAAATTCATTAATGATTAGGAAGATGTGACTGCTTCTGCAATGAGATATGCTGGCCTTTTAATATGAGGAAAAGAGGTTCTCGGGGTTATGTTATACTATATCGGTCACGTTCTGGCAAGAGCTAGAAAAAATGCTAAGCCCATGGAAGCCATGTTACAGAAAAAGTGCAATTAAATAAAACAATATAGCTTGAGACTGGCACCAAAAAAATTACAGAGGGCCAAGGTGAGGCCTGACAGAAAAGAGTGATGGGACAGTTAAGATGTGTATCTTATCCCAGGTGAAGCATGCTGCTGGAAGAACAGGCACACCATACACTTTATATATCCCTAGATTAGGGGAATTCAAGCATGACTGTATGCATATCTAAAAAAATCTGTAATCCCTATTTGGTGATCTGAAATTCTAGGAGATGCACTTTTTATTTTGGCTCTTAGAATAATATCTTTCAGGATTTTGATTTAAACTCTGACTGTGCTCTGTGGGAAGTACCGTCTTCCAACAGGAGAAGCCTGCGCTTGCACTGCCCCCTTTACTTCAGCTTCAAAGAGTAACTCAGATCCCTCCTGTTTTTTCATCAGTGGCCTAAATGTGCATGCCATTACCATACATAGCATCATCTCACCTGCCACCACTGATCACTGCACATTCTGGAGATAATGTAATCTATTGCTTGTATATGTATGTTTTACAAGTAATAACTTCTATCAGCCTAATGTGTCCCAGTTACTGCAAGCCCCGATACAGCTTTATTTAGTTAAGACAGGTGAAAATAAATTATAATATTAAAAAAATATTATTAACCTGTCTTTTGTCATGGGTATTTTCCACTAATAACTACTTTATTTAGGTATCTAAATATCAGTCCTGATATGAGCTGTTCAAACAGAATGCTTGGTAATTCCTGTGTCTAAAAACAATGGAACCCCATGATAGCATATAGTTGACAGCAGACCCTTGTATACCTCTAGAAAAAGATACAAATTGTACCTGAGACAGGGAGCAACCTTTTTGTGTGCTCATGTGGTTCCCTTCTCTGTTTTTATCCAAACCTTTGCATAATCTGAAACTTTAGCACAGCACATCTTCCAAAAAGCTAAAGCTTACTTATGTGCTAAGAAATTTGGGCAATAATGTGAAACAGTGGCTCTTTCCATAGCAGATGACAATGCACTGGTGGGTCTAAATTCCCAGGCCTACATTCTCATCAGTCTGATAAATATGATCTACATTACACAAAGTTATACTTTATACAACCTTTTGACAAGAAAATGCTCGAGGACACCAGAGCTTCTTGCAGTGAGATACTCCTTAAGCAATATATTCTTTTAAAAGCACATATTATCAGATAATTGTTCATGTTAAGTATCTTGAAGCAAGGCCAAAGGCAGTCAACATCTAAACAAGGTCAATTTCAAATAATATTCCCTACTAACGATCGAGAGAGGCGCGTAATGGCTCTGCCTATTAGCTGCCAAAACAGTAAAGACTCACCTGCCCCCTATGCCTGCAAGCCAGGGGGAGAGCAGACTGACAAAGATGGGAAATGGTGAGCTGGTTGTATCACTATGTATATAAACTACCCTACTTGTAGAACTGATACAATAAATATGAAGTCCCACTTATAGAACCATTTTTTCCTAGTTAAACTAAGGAATATAGTTCGCGACAGGATGTATTACAAAAAAATTACTCTCAATTATCTACAGGAAATTAAGGTTCTGAAGGTTGATTTTGTACAGAGTACACAATTTAATAGCTAGTGAGGAGAATAAATAGCAGAACAAACTGTCTCCTATTGTTCATACTATTAACATTTAGAGCAAAACAAAAAGTTGAAGGGACATTTCTATCTTACAATCTACGCCCAACGGTATAGGAGTTACATAGTTACCACTAGGTAGTGACTTCCAACACTACACCTGTGCCTAAACTTTCCCTGTCAACTTTGTGATTTTGCAGTCACATTCTCATCTATAAATATATATATATAAGTATATGTATATATATAAAAAATAGGTATTTTTACTTATGTCCCCTGCTGCTACAACCAGAAAAAGAAAGAGGTGTTTCAGTACTGTTATATGATGTAAACAATAAAACTAAGTGAATATGAAGAAGTGCTCATGCACAGGGTAAATTAAGTAGGATCCCACCCCGATGTAAAGCTTGTCAGGTTTTTGAGAAATGTGTCCTTTTGGGGGGCAGCAGGGGAAGCAAGGTGTGCAAAAAGTTCTTTGTTGTTTCAGCTGGAACATCGTGGTAAGCTTTTGAACACATCCACAATCCATCATCATGGGATAAATTATTCTCAAGAATGAGCCATCCTTGAACTGATAGTGTAACTGACACTTGTTCTTTTAGTTCAAGACAGACCTGAAATATGGTGATGTTGATAGAGAGTGCCCATGTATGTGAATACTGAATTATTAGTTGTAAAAATTAGTAAGTGTTGATCACATTTTTTGGAGCATTTCCTCATAAAAGGAGTTGGTGATTTCACATACTGAGAATTTTGGTTTTAAGTTTCTAAAAACAGCTGCAGCCTATTACCCTGGGTTGACTGCCACAGCCAACAATTGGCATAGTACTTGCGACATATGTACCACCGATGAAAGATTGAATGACTCACTTAGATAATAAAAACAACTCATTGAGCCAAAAAAAAACCCCAAAATTAAAACACACTTCTCTGGGAAATCATGTGACTTTTTTCTCTGGGATTTAGGAATTACAAGAAGTCATGAACTAGATCTGTAAAAGGTCATATTTAATTTACTTTCACTGTTATGCAAAGTTACGACCTTGTTGTGTTTTCAGAGCAGTTCATCAGTCTCCAGAGAGTGGTTAAACAAAGAGGAAACTTACCTCTGGCAGCTAAATCAAGCAGTTTAGATTTTAAACCATCAGCTCCAGCACACTTAACAACATTAATATGTAGGAACTCCTCACACGTCTATTCAAAGTGAAGGAATGAAAGGGCAAAGGAGGGAACAAACTAAAATCATCAGGGCCTTCAAGAAAGAAAGGCAGGCATACCAAGTAAGCAAGTATTTCCTAGCGTGTCAAGCCAGTTATAAAACTAGTGAAGTGATGCATTATGTCAGAAATTTTTTTTGAAAGACTGGCTTCTGTGTGCTTGTATGCCACCAACCAAGCCAGCGTTCAACTCCTGGCCAGCATTTCCATGTGAAGCATTTAGGGACTCTCCCTGCAGTTGGAAGTTATTTTGTAACTTGGTACATCTTATAGCACACTTACTTTGATATCTCAGGGCAATCAATAATAAGAGACTATGGTTGACAAAAGCCCTATCTCTCCACGGCTGGTCCCAGACAATGTTTCACAAACAACTTAGACAATTTCTGCAATTACCATTAGATATTGATTTCTAAAGTACTCTCTGAGTGTATCAGCATGCTTCAGCAGAGTGAACATCAGGCAGGACAAACAGTATGAAATGAAAAAAAGAAAATTAGGAAAAAGAAATTTTAAATATTGGCTACAGATGAGAACCAAATACACAGTATAAAGATCAAATGGGTGGAAAACCCACTACCTTTGAGCCAGAGGTGTGAGCATTAGCCTGGACATCATACACGTGGGGTAAAAAGCAAAGAAGACAATTCATAGTGGAATGCACAGGCTGAAGTTTAGTAAAATGAGGAAGATGAGACAAAGACCCTCAGTACTCGATGTTAATATAGACTTTTGTTCTGAAATCTCCTACAGAGAACAGTTCGAAGTCCAAAGGTCATAGCATGTGTGTTCATATTAGGAATGAGGCTGGTGAAAGTATCCATGTGCTGTAGAAACATACTAAATGTCCTGCCGAGTCAGACCAATAGCCCACCTAACCCAGGAGTCCGTCTCCAACAAACA
The DNA here is from genome assembly GCF_000699245.1 of Pterocles gutturalis. Classification (NCBI taxonomy): domain Eukaryota; kingdom Metazoa; phylum Chordata; class Aves; order Pterocliformes; family Pteroclidae; genus Pterocles; species Pterocles gutturalis. The sequence continues at coordinate 68,815 of NW_010110261.1, read as the reverse complement.
GCAAGAGGAGGGGTTTTTTTCCCATCATTCTCTTCCAGCATTCACAATTGTTTTATTATGGATGTTTCAGAGCACAGTCCTGTCTAATCCTTTTCATGTTTTCCTATAGATCTGCTGTCCATGAGTTTATCTAAACCTTTTCTGAACCTACTGATAAAAATACCTGCCTTCACAATGTCCTGTGGCAGTATGTTCTAGGAAATCCCTCTTTTCTCTGTAAGAAGAAAGTACTTAATTTGGTGGTTTAAACCAATCTTTTACTAATTTCATCAAGTGTCCCCTTAGTTCTGGTATTGCAGGGTTCAGTGAGCAAGAGTCACTTGTTCACTTCCAAACCTAAAGCTGGGAATTCACTCTTTACGACAAAAAGAATAAAAACCCTCTTCCACTTCATTGCTTAGGTTAAGATGGACAGCTGAGAAAGTGACTGTGGGCCCTCATAAGGAGTTAATAACAGAAGTACTTTCAGAGTGCTTCAGAATTTGTAACTAAAAGACACCTAATACAGCTGAAAACTGATTGTCAAGACAATAGGAAAGTAAAACTTGTCACTTCTCGGTTTGGGATGCAAGCTAGGCTAAACAAGGACCATGAGCCTTAGATAAAGAACAGCCAGAGCACAAGAGGTGTGCGGAGATTCAGACTTGGGCTTTAAGTTTGAAAAAAGGCGAAATAGTGAAACCACACAGACATCTGAGACCTTTCCATACTGCCATGCAAAAAAAAAAAAAAAAAGATTGGAATATGTGAAGACGCTGTGACCATATAGGGCACAAATAACCACCATTTATATGTGTGAATGCTGTAGTGTCCTGAGATACACGTGTGGGAGGGCAGGCTGCCACTCTGAGGAACAAAGCTGGGCATTTTGATACATGCTGTGCCAAATTACCTATGATGTAGTCATTGTAGCTGTGCTAGCTTAATCCAGGAATACATTTTACCCTCTCTTTAATCTCATTTTGAATATATAACCATAGTTTTGAGCTGATTACCAGCACTTTTATAAGGGTGTACTAGATTGGACTCCTGCTCAGCAACGCCAACTAATGTGACAAACGTCCTCCCATGTGTGTAGATAAGACAGCAAACACTCTGTTATACGATAGGATTTGATATAAATCCTGCCCCAGTTTCTACTTGTGAGAGCTGAGAGCAGTGTAGATCAAATTCTGCTGGTGATCAGTCTGCAGTGCCAAGGCAGAGCCAGAAAGACAGAGTAGGAGAGACAAAGCAGGACATCAGCTTTCAGCTCAGTCCTACAAAGTAGATCCCATCCCAGAAACACAAGAAGGGTGTTTATTTCATTACAACAAGCTTGACTCACCTCCTGATGCATTTTGTATCCTAAATTACTAAGGAAAAGGTTGATCTTCCCTGAAAAATTTGCTGCAAGGTCAGACCATTGACTTTCAGTGTCAAATACCAGATTTCTTCATGTCTTTTGGTTTTGTTCAACTTAATAACTAAACTAGTTCTTTTTCAAAACAGGTAGATGTATGATTAGATAATTGGGAGTACATTTATGGTATTGTTAGCAGGAAAGTTTGAACATAATCACATCTGTTATTTTTTTAGTGATTAATTCCTTCAAAATATTCCTGATCCAGTTATGCAATTTCTTACAGAGGCTGTTTTATAACCATGGGTCTGATTCACCACTGCATCACTCCAGTTTTATGCCAGCATCAGTTTATCTGACTGATTTTCAGAAAGGTTATATCAGCATAAAGCTATAGCAATGGACTTGTGAATCAGGCCAAAGCAGGGGCAGGTAATCCAGGCAAAAAAATAATTTGAAGAAACCTAATTGTTAGAAACCTTGACAAGGCCATAGTACATCTAGATGATTTTCTACCATCTTGGACTCAGCAAAAGCGCTCCCTGGGTCCTGTAGCTTTGCAGGCCCACTGAAGCTACAGCTGCAATTCCCAGCACATGAGTTTCTCCCACCCACATCTCCTCCAACTTGGCTCAATTTTAGCCTTTTGCCAGGAAGGGCTGAAAGAATCTTAACGGGTTTTTCTAGAAGGCTGTATGATTTCAGAACAACTATGCTGAACTACTTGAGCTGAGGGTCTGGCCTTTGCTAAAAATTGTTATAACCACAGTGTCCAAAGCAGAATCATTTTGCTAGATACTACATGAGGCTGACAGCTTTTCCTCCCTATCTTGTATTTGCAGAGTGTATAGAGCCGGTCTGGGATATCAGAGTTTGACTCATTATTATTTCTGTGTGTGCTGCGGTGGTTGGGGTCAGGAGCCCCCTGCCTGCTGTACCTACAGGCTGAGAGGAGACCCCCACTCTACAGGACACCAAGCTCTCTCCCCTTACATTGTAAGGGCTAACAACTGGTTGCATTGTGGGATGTGCTTGGGGAATGTGAGATCATGTGTTAGATTACAAATCACTCTCCTTCTCTTGCCAATCTCTGCTGTAGAGAGGTGGATTTAAAATGTGTCAATGTGATCAGTCAGATGCTTTTTAAACAGCCTAAGACTGCAAGAACAGACAGAAGCAGGAATCACTTATGTCTCAAGCAGCAGACAAGAATTACAATTACATGTAGGGGTTTTTTTTTCTGTTTACCAGATGTGTTGATAAGTTTGCTTCACTTTTTCTAATACAAAGGATTAGTAAATACTTTGCCACTCCAAGTCAAAATGCTCTACTGAAAGCAGCATTTCCACCCAAGCAAAAAAAAAAAAAAAAAAAAAAAAAAAAAAAGAAAAAAGAAAAACAACAACACAATCCTGCTGCTCTGTGGTTTAAGAAACATGTAATACAAACAAAAAGATTGGCTTCTCAGTCCATTTTCTGCAATGTTCTCTATATTGTCACAAGAAAAAGTCTTGTGTTTCTAAAATTTCTGATAGCTTTCAGCTGCTGGACATGCCAAGAGGTTCTTGCTATCTTCGTTCCAGTCATGGGAATCAAGAGTTGATCCAGCTAATTACATATTTTCTGTGCACAGCAATCAGTACTAGTCAGTAAAGAGCAAGATACCTACTAAATGGTTTTCACTGTAAAAATATTTATCTGTTTTTGATTTGCTCACAGTAACATAGTTCATGCTTCCCACTTAGGCATGATTCGTTTCTTTGTTGTTTAAAAAGCTCAGTGAAAGGTTTCCTTTTATATTTAGAGTCCTCCAGCTACTCTACTTGTCTTCTTTGTCCACACAATGAATGTATTCTTCAGTGGAACTCTGACTTTCCAAGCTGGATTACACTCTAGTTGATGATATTTTAGGAAAAGGCTTAATTTCATCATCACCATTTCTCAACCAGTCCTTAAGGGCCCCCTCAGTAAGAACTGCTGGCATGTAAAGACAGCCACCTATCTTGTAGTCCCCCATATGCCCATCTCCATCTGCTATAGCTTGTCCTATACATAGTTTACAGCCTCTTTGCAGGGCTCCCATATTTCTGCTTTACATTTCTGACTGAGAAAGATATGGCCCAGCATGCTGCAGTGCCTGTAAAATGAGTCTGTCGCTCAAGATGCCTTGAGCCAGTGCTGCACAGTTAATCTGTGCATAAGCAGTAAAACCAATACCAGGCAGCACCCTGGACTTAGTGAATGTGTCAAGGATCAACTTTATGATCTCACTGTGTATACCCTTTGGGGTTTATCTTTCTGGGTTCCGTGGTAATATGTCTGGGAATTCCAGTACCTGAGGACCCATAAGTGGATAATTTTGTCTTGTAGTGCTCAAAGTTGGAAAAAGAGGGCTCAGATGTGTCAAAAAGTATTATGCTTGCACTGTGATGTACAGCACCTCCAGTGAAAAGCCCAGCATCAAGCCTGTGGTGAATACTAAAAAATTTAGGATCTAAAATTGTGAGTTCGCAAAGACAGCAGCTTACCTGTTCTGTCCTTGGATGCAATGGGGCCATGCATCACCTGGCTAGGTGCCAGCCTCAGAGCCTTGGAAGTGAACATACTAAGCGACATGAGTGCTAATGGCATTTTTCAGCTTCTTTAATGAAATAACCGTGACCTACAAAGTAGATTGCATGACATGTCAAGAACGCCTTCAGGCAAAAGGAAAAAAAAACCCAAAAGGCTTCATTTTTGTCACTTCCTACATTTGCAAAAATCACAGTTGCTTTAAGTAATCTGTATTTTTCTTTCCTTTTTGGAAATAACTTCACAGCTGTGATTGATGTTAAAGCATTCCTGACTGTATGTAGGGTACGTTTACATGTGTTTGTAAGCTGACATACCATGCTCTGTCCTTCTGTTCTGAATGGAACAGCTGCACAACATCTTCCAAAAAGCGTTGATGGTGACAGGACTTATATTAACCTGAACGTCATGCTGTTCTACTCCATACAATTATTGTTCATCTCAAAGGATGGGCAGAGCAAGCTTGTGTCTTTCTGCAATTGTGTTTGAGGAACTCCCCACAGTCTGTCAGTCTGATTTCTGGGCAAAAGCTCTAATTTCATCCAGGAAGGCTCAATCTAAGCCAGGGAAATGGATAGAAAACTAATGAAATAAAACAAAACACATCATTGCACATTTGCTTCAATAGGGGGCTCAGAGAAAGCCAGATCTACTGAACAGAGAGCTGTGTTTCCTCTGTGAGGTCTGAAATAGAAGCTGAAGAAAAATAAAACTAACAGGTTGTCTCTGTTCACATTTTTAGAGTAACAGACACTGCAGAATTGTGACATGTTTCTGCAGAAAGATTCCCCTGACATTATGTTTGAGAAAGTTTTCCATTGGGAAGGCACATGTACTTATTTTGTGCAATAAAGAGGGAGAAAATTATATGACAAAACTGTAAGAAACTCTGCCCTCAGTGATAATACATAAAATTTTTAGAGGATTGGCATTGTATAAACCTCATTTTTTATGCTGATTAATCAAATCAATTTATTTTGACAAGAAAACAAGAATTCTGCTGCTTTACATTTATGGTCTCCTATATTCTCTGCAATCTCCTTGCAAGTGTGTGCTAAAATGTTTTGAGGGTCATTATCTCAAGCACCTTGAAACTCCGCAGGTTCACACTATTGCTCTTTGAACCACTGCAGTGGGATGAGAAGGAACAAAGGAGGTGCTCAGAGGAAGTCACTAACCTAGAAGATGAGCAAGCTCACCTAAGAAAAACATCTGTAAGTCAAAAAGGGACCTGAAAAGATGTGTAGCTTACACGGCACTTTTGGACAAAGCGGTTTGAAAGCCAGTAAAAAGAAACTGTGAAACCCTCTCGGCTCCCGCTCAATTAATTTATTCCAGTTTGGTGTTAAATGAAGAGAATCCGCTTTGTGTTTCCCTGAGGCCTCTCCATGAGGTGAACTAAAACTCAGTAAGCAGAGACAATACAGAGATTCTATTCAAAAGCACAGTTCTGATCCAAAACCTAGTGCTATGTAGACCTACCCTTAGTCCAGATAGGATTAGAAAAATTATAAAATCCTAGAGAGAACTACATTCAGGTTTCATTCTCAGTGCTTGCCTGAAAGACTCTAAGAAGATCTGGCCCACAGAAAGTGCAGTTACAGCCCTTGCTGTTTCATGTAAGAGGGGCAAAGTTGTGATGGTGCCACTCTCTCCTTTAATGACCCAGCAGTGTAGTCCTCAGCTCTCTCACTTACCCACTGTTTTCAGCTCCCATCTCCTGAAGGGACTGAAGCCTGCATCTCCCAATAGACTGCCTATCTTGAGTACAATAATCACCTCACTTTTGCCTTATCCCCTTGAGGATATTGTCATGATGCTCTCAGGCCTGAAATGGGGATGGACTCAGTGATACCACCATGTTCAAGCCATCCATTCTGGCTGCTCCTTGCCAACAATGGAAGGCATCCACCACCTGCTGCGGTACCCCAGGCTATGCAAGCAGGCTTGACACCTGTGGTGTGGTCAGAACAACAGGTTTGTTGTCCTGCTGTACTTGCAGTGATGAAGTGCAGGGCTGCCTGGCAGGTACCCTTGGACAACCACAGTGACACCTTTGAAATACCTTGTTATCCTATTTTCCATCTCTTGACACTTTCTTTCACATTCCTTGTCCCTCTCTTTCTCATCCTCAATCCTCTTCCACCCTTAATTACTTTTCACTATTGCTTCCAGCTTTCCTACACCCATAACCCAGTTGGTATTCCTGACCCGATTTCTGACACAGGCAATCACAGCTTTATATCCTGTCACTGATGTGGTTGCCAAGGCACTGTTGGTCTTGCCCAAAGTCTTGAAACTTCCTTTCAGGTAGGCTTGCCCATCACTTGCATCACTCCCTCTGAACCACCTGTGAAACCCATCCACTCCTCCTGGTGTTATCAGTAACTCCTGTCAGCTTCTGTCGTTATTATCTGTCACATCCAGCAATTTCTCACCTCATAGCCAGTAGTTTCTCCCATCAGTTCAGTCAGCTGAATCTGAGGCCAGGGCCCAGCCAGTGGCCCACAGCCTTAAGAATCCTGGCTGCTTCCACCAGCGGGAGTGATTTACCAGCTCCCACCTTGGACTGCAGGGCCTTTGACCTTTTGTTAAAAGTTTGCATAATGCTCATCAGTCTAAAACAGGAGCCTCAAGCAATCATCACAGTACATCTAATGAAAACCAAGAATTCCTGGAGCTCTGGACTGAATAAGCTTAGGTGAACAAGGGAAAATAAAACAGTCCTTGCATTTTACATATCTCATATATGATGGAGGAATCATTTTGTGTTGTCCTTCTAAGTGTCTTTATCTTTAGCATTTGCAAACTAGACGGTAAAAGATTTTTTCAAGTGCTAGATTAGAGTCTCAAACCAACCTGCTAGAGCTGGGAGGGCAATAAAACTACTTTCAAAATTATACTGCATTGGTTTTTGGAGGGAAGTAATTAGTGTGCCTAAGACATCAAGGCGTTGGACATGATGACCCCCTGTGTTCTGCTAGTGCTTTCCTTCTGTGAAGGTGGAATTAGAAAAAAGGGGAAAAGACTTTGTTTTCTGTACTCACCTGCAATTATAGTAGAGGAACTGCTACCATGTTTGGGAGCCACGATTTCCATACAAGCATGCTTAATGCAAGAAAGTACTCTGTCATATCTGATGACACAGCTGAGATGAAGACTTGTGTTTCTGTCTTGAGATACCTTACTACTGCTGCTTGTGAAGACATCTCCAGTAGGAGCCCACTGGCCACTGGGCTCAGATTGAACTGTAAAGTGGAAGGAGGAGAAGATGGAAAAGGTCTATTTGTTTTCATGGTTCATTATCAGTCAGCTGAGGCCTATGCCAAATCATGACATAATGCAGCCACAGCTGGTCCGACCTCATTCCTCCTAAGCCTTGTCATCTGACAAGTAGCCAAAACATCGGAAATCAAACAACAATTTCTTCTGAGCCCAGTTTAAAAAACTCTCAATGCAAGGGTCATTCACTGGATATGACTAAGTTTCAGCAATGAGAGTGTGAGCTGCCTTGCTACAAGATATAAACGAGAAGGCAGAAGCACTGAGCTAGATACCGTCATACACTGTTCATCTCCCACTGGGGCTGGCTCTCTTGCAGGATTGCTGATGGCATAGAGAATTATGCAGCTCTTCCAAGCTCAACTTCTCATCTGCCATGACGGCTCTGTCCACCAGGGATCTTGCTTGGCACAGGTAATGTAACCATGTGGGTAACAAAGGCAGTTCAGCACAGATCTCATTCATCCAACAAGAATTGAGTCCAAAACACTTCCTCAAACAGTTTTCCAAGTATCCTATGCCAACTTCTCCTATTGAAATTATAATTTGAAATGTTATACATTGAAAGGGTGAAATTAATTAAATGACTTAATTAATAGCCAAAAAGGTTGTAGCCAAAGTTCTGTGTACATGCATGCAGCTTCCTTATCCTTTCAGGTAGCACCTGTATATTTGCAAACTCAAGGAAAGTGCTTCACAAGGGGAAGACATCATACAGTGGAGGAAGTATGCCCAGATCCATGGAAAACAGTTCACTCACATAATAAAACTATGTAATGAAACCATTATAAGTCCCATATTCCGACAAGTGCTAAAAAGAGGGCGGTAGAAACAAGACTACAGCCAAAGATTTCCATCAGTCTAATTCCATCTTGGACTGAGGGGTGATTAATGTAAGCTCTGTCTATGTTATTTGCTGGAGCCACACAGCTCCATGAGCCCACATCCACAGTTAAAGCACTTAGAAGCTGGGGGATGGGAGGAGGGACCATGAAATTCCTTTCTTTATGTTTTTTCTGTTCTCAGAGTTTTCACATACCAGCAGCTAGAAGTTTGAGTTGCTGTCAGTTTTCTTAAATGCTTCTGGGTCAAGAGCCAGTATTAGAAATTAAACAGTCATTCATTTTAAGCAAGAAGACACCTACTGCAGCTGTGATACAAAGGAAAATCTGCCTCAGAGCAGCTTACTGTGCAAATGCGGTTCTATCACAATGATTGCAATAAGAACATACTGTATTGTCCGTAATTTCATCCATATTAGGAGGAAAAAAAATTAGCTAAACTGTTCAGTTACATGCCAAAACTATTTCCTGAGGGATATTTATGATGACTAATGTTAGGGTAAAAAAATGAAACCAATCTGGCCTGGTTTAAAGAACTTGATTTTTCTTTTATGTTTGATGGAGAGAAGCAAAGAAACCCAGGAATTTATGTAAAGCCACTAGCTAGGCTTTAAGGTGGCAAGAGTTTTTAGGGTGGCAAGAGTTCCTGCCCTTTGGCAAAGAGCAGGAATTCATAAATGCAGAATGAGGCAAGGTTACTGCTCTCAGGGAGAGGTACTTTTCTCCGTCTACTGCAGCACAGTTCTGTGGTTTGACACGATGCCAGCATTCACTGGGACAAAATCCTATCTCCTGAAGTACCAACTGCTATTTGACTCTGGATATTTGGAAATATGCTCGTGGTGCTACAGTGATCTCAGTGTAAATCTGTTTTCTTGTCTACTTTCTATTTCTTTAGTTGCTGTTGTTCCTAGCTGCAGACTGAAATAACAGATCGTATTACTCCCAAATGAGATAAGTCATAGCTAGACATTCTTAGGACAGAGGCGCAGGTCTGCTAACAAACTGTTGGCTGGTTGTAATACAGGTTTGTTTTTAAATCCGTGTCAACAGATTTAACTGTACATTAAAGGGAGAGCTTTATGTAGACCTAAGCGTGCCAGTGAGAATCACTGGCTGGTAGACTACAGTGCAGATTTAGTTTCCCTGCAACTTTTACTTGGCTTGAGGCTTTCCTCCCTGAAACACTGCTTTCTGAAAACAAAACAAAACAAAACAAAACAAAACAAAACAAAACAAAAATCAGTCTGCCCATTGTGAACTCTGAAAGTTACTCTCGTAAGTTATAACTGCATAATTGCTGTGCCTGTATGAGTTCTGCCATCAGCTAGTTTAAAACTGAGAAGCATTAGGATGGTTTGTGATAAGACTGAGGATTAATATTTGGTAACATGAAGAGTGGGGATTAATCAAAATTTAGCAAGCACATTGCATGAAAAACGAGGGAGTTACATCCCCTTTCCAGAAACAGGTGTTGAAATGCCTACGTTCAGATGACTTGTCTTCTACATTCTGGTAATGAAGTCCACCCTCACTACAACATATCTCGTTATCTAAATGCAGCAGTGTCATGGTTCTTTCCTTCTTTCTTTATCCCCCTCTGGCAAACAACAGCTCTTAGTTATGGTGTCATTCTGAGGGAAAATGTAGTTAAGAGAAATATGTTTGAAAAATATCTTTTATATTTTCAGTTAACTCTTCTTTTGCTGAATTAAACTGTCCTTTATTCAAGACAGTTCATTCAGAGTAAGATGAACCAACTTATTTGTAGTAGCTATATAGCAAGTGTAGACAATATTTCAGAATCCCCAAAGACACCTGTTTTGATGTCAGTCCCCCTGAAGGTCTGATATTTCACACAGTCTGCTGTGGAGTAGAGGCTTTGCCCCAGAAAGGGGTAGAGTGTACAGTAGTGGGGCCAGGTTTAGAGGATGACACATGAATGGACGACTAAGACATCCAGTGCTTATAAGCCTGCCTGTGGATGAAACCTGGTTACATAGAAAAGCAAGAACTTGACTATGTTTTCCCAAAGAGGGCAACACAACAGAGGAGGGGGTACACCTGTTTGAAGAGATCATTTTGGGGAATAAAAGACAGCTTGATGATGGCATAAACAGTGCAGGGGGAAAGCTCTATCTTTGAAGAATTTGGAAAAGCCTCGGTGGTTTTCCAAACCTTTGATGTTTGATTTGATCCAGACCCTGAAGAGGGTCCCAGAGAGACTGCTCCATCAGCAATTGATTTGAATCAGCCTCACAAGAGAAAGGAAGACCTCAGAATCTAGGCCGTGGGCCCATTTTCACAGATCTATTAAGCTAAATAAATGTATACGTAAGAATAAGGGAAATCTACTGGAAGGGCAATTATGAGACTGCTACCAGAAGCCAGTCTTAGCCCTGGACACAGCCCGTGACAGGTATTCATTGCTGTCCCTCTCATACTGCAGGAGCTTAGCCAGACTCTTGCTGCTCCTGGCCAGCATTTTATGTTGGACAAGGTTGTTATACCATTTGCCAAATCCTTATCTTCCTCATTGGCTTTACCACTTGTGAAGGAGCATGGTAAGCTTGGGAAATATTAACTCTAGCTGTTACAGATTTTCAGAAAAAGGTTGTTTGATTTAGGGACGTGCAGACAATACCAAAAAGAACCTTCTAGAAATGTAAGTCTTTCCAGTGCACTGGACTAGGTAGTGTTATGATTGTTACAAAAGTTGTGACCGATATCCCTAAGCTGATATATTTCCCCCATGATTGATCTTTTTGTTCAGAGTATCAGACTGAAACTCAGGAGACTGGGACAGTTTCCAGCTTTGTCACAGATTTCCTGTATGACCTACAATAAGCTGTTTATTCTCATGGTGTGTTACTTTGGAGACTGGAGGGTGATGCTCCCCTGTCCCACAGGGACATTTGTCAATACAATCAGCCTTGTGCAAAGTTGTTAATGGAAACTATGAGAAAGGGTGAAAGTGAACAGATAAAATATCTCATTTTCATCGCATTTCTCATAGTGTGAATCCATGGGAGGTTTTGATTGTTCGTTCAAGTCAGCCTTCCTAAGAGGAAATTAAGCCAGGTGATTACATGAGAGAAAAGCTGTCATGTGACAGCTTCTCCTCTTTGCTCACCTTCCTTCCCTCATCCTTCTTCTCAATTCTTTGTTTTCTTGCCTTGTCATTCCTCTGTTTCTTTTCTTATCTGTCTGCTTCAGGCATTACTTTTCATTACCTTCCCGTTTCCTCCCTCTGCCATTTATTGCCTTCCAATCTTTCTCTTTGCCTAATATAAATGTGTGTAGGAAATAAGGAGTTTTGCTCATCCCTTGGGCTCTCTTGTCTGTCTGCAAAATAAATAGAAATACATTTTGAAGTACTTTTCCAATCTTCTGATTAATGCACACTCGCATTATAAAAATTAGTTTAATACCAGTTTTGCTGTGTTTCAGGGAGCTGTTACCTGAATGCTTATACAATGATAGTGTATTTGTCTGGGAAACACTGTAGAGATGTCATTCAGAGTTATTGTGTGCACATATGCTGAATGCTGATTTTGGGTATATGGTCAATTCTGTTGCTGGGAGACTGAACTATATCAGAGAGAATATGTATTTATGCTAAGAAATTGTCAGGCTGAAATGAATGTTTTGGAAAAGCCTAACAGTAATGCCAGAGGGCAATCTTCCCCTTTCTGTGCGCATCTTCATCAATACCTTACACATGAGGTATTCTGTCAAGGAAGTGGATTTTACCTCCACATCATGGGGTATAAGAGGGCAGAGGGATAAATGACTTAATTTTGAAAGTGTGTGTTTTCTTAAGTGAAAATAAAACATGTCTTCAGCTACTTCAGCTGTTCTTTTCTTGGGTTATTGCATCTTTTAGGAGGTGCCAATGTGAAACAGCCTGCCCAGATGGAATTCCACCTTCTCAATGCTTGACTGGTTGTTTAAAGCCACTGCTGAGTCTGCAGTGCTGTGCAGGAATGATAGTGTGTCTGCAAAGCAGAGAGTGAGAGGGAAAACAGGACAGAGATAAGTAAGCAGGTAACTGGTGTGTTCCTTTGCCTAATGATAACTTGTATAGAAACAGGGAAATAATTCTTTCATGATTAGTGACCTGCAAATGGAATAGACAGGGCTACTTAGATGACTATCATTACTTGCTGTTAAAATAGATGTAGAGGCTCTCTGATGCAGTGTTCGAAGAAATATCAAAATAAAAGATATTTCTCCCTAAAAGAGATTTGCTTTTCTTATCTAATCTGTGGAATATTTTATTAAAAAATAATTTTTAAAAAGCCCTGTAATTTATTCAATAGCAGCAAGGATGCTACTGCTACTCCTAGTGTTACAGGTTACATATATGTGTAGAAATTATGCTGGGAGTTTACTCCAAACCTTCATCCCCTAGTTGCAGCACTATAAATTTCAGTATAGTTTGTTCATTCTGTGCTTCCTCTCAGCTTCTCCTGTTTGCAGACAGCCAGAGAAGTTGAAAGACCTTGGCAGCCGTGTAAACATCACTTTTTATCAGCTTTCTTCTGAGCACAAATCCAAAACACAACCTCTTGCTAGCTATTCTGAAGAAAGTTATCTCTGTCTCATCTTAACGCAGGGCAGTGATGCAGCTAGTGTCTCGTTTTTAATGTTGCTAAGATCTGTGTAAGCTGTTTGACTTGCAGAATAAATGTAGCCCAATCAAACGCATATCCTTAAGCTAGTAGCTATTTTCTTCAAACATTTTGTCTGTAGCATCCACAAAAGCATTATGCAAGCTTAGCATCTAGGGTGTGGTTGAGACAAGAGCAGGGAGTACATTGCCCTTCCTCCATAAATTTTATCCAGCTTCAGCTTGTAAGTCACTTCCATGATGGATATTTGGTGCCACTGAAGTGTCACAGAAGGCAAATCATATAGAAAGGTTCTTATGCCTTTACTGACCACCTCTGTATCACCTGTCCATAAAAGGCAACAGCAAAAGCATCAAGTGTGTTTTCTCCCGACTTTTCAGAGGAACAAATACATGACTTCCCTGAGCCAGTTACACTGGTTAAAAAAGGAAGGGAGGAGAGGGGAGGAAAAAAAAGATGAGACAGTAGTTCATGGGTTGGTGGTTGCCTTTAATGTGTTGTCATTCTCAGAGCTGGCCTTAGAGGGTCTCAACAAAGCAGTAATTGGATCTGCTCTGTCATGCAGGTTTCCAAGGAAACAAGACTAATTAGAGGAGTGTGACTGTTGCTGGGAAATATGGTCTAGCAGGCACGGCACTGACCCAAGACTTGGAAGAGATGGGTGACCTGTCAGAGTTATGGGACCTTGGAAAGGTCAATTAGCACCTCTGAAGCTGCAAGGTTTACAGCACTCACCTTTGCCTTTGAAGTTCAGCTTGGCAGTCCTTCAGAGCAAGGAGCACTGGTTGGTATAGGGGTGCACAACACTGAGGGCACTGGGGCCACTGTTCCAGATGTTGTCTCTGGGTGCTGTTGTAATCCAAACCATAACACGGCTCTCTCCAGCACACAAACGATGCTTGGATAGTTCTTCTGATTTGACTTCAATATCCCTTTGTTGGGAATGTACATCACTTTGAGCCACCTAGGTCAGGTCTTTAAAACTCATGACTATGGCTAGGCATCTTACTAGGATTTTGCTGCTCCTTCCTTACAGCCCACCTTCACAGCCTCTCTCTTTGGGAGACCTCTGGAGCTTCAAATTCCCTCTTCCTGGATGTAATGGTTGTCTCATATCCACCTGATGCAAGCCACTTGCTCCTCCACTGCTTACAATGCGCATGACAGCCATCCCCACCTCCCTCTCCTCTCGTGCACCAGCAGGCTCTCTCGTAACTCAGCCTCACAACCTTCGACCCGATGTTCAGCCCTGCAGCTCTCGGCCAGCAGCCAGCCGCTGGGAGCCCACCACCTCTGCCCTTCCCCTACTACTCCTGCTTTGTTACAGCCTCAAGACAAATTTTTCCTCACTCATAATACTTTACGTAAAAAAGCAGAGCGAGGCAGCAGCCAGCTTTCCCTAAAAGTCCGTTGCACGTGGTACACAGTGTCGAACTCCATCACCACTCGCACCATTATTAGTCAGCACTGATAATCAGGCTGGATAATAAGAGCTCCAGCGACAAATGTAAAATTCTGTCCTTTTCCTCCCAGTATGAACTCTATTCACTTGTGCTGGCACGGAAGCTGGAGCTGTCACTTACATCACTGAAATCCTTCACCGCAGGATCCCAGCAGTTGTGACAGCTGCCTGTCTGAGTTCCAGCTAAAGGAATTCCTATTCTCAGCAACTTCAACTGCTCTGCAATCAGCGAGGAACAAAATGAGAAATATCACAGCCCTGATCTTTCCCTGGCTTTCCAAGGTGGCATATTCTTGAAAATAAGAGAAAGTGTAGCTACTGGAAAGACAGTGATGAAGAGGTGTAAATGGGCAAAGAAAAATGAACTACTAGAGAGGAGGAGAAGAAAGGGAGTTAAAAGCTAAGATACAACTGGGATACTTCTAGGGAACAGGAGAAAGTGGAGGAGAATAAACGTAGAAATGGTTAAGTATAAAGAAATAGGGAGGACACAAGGTAGTAAGATTGATGAGGAGGAATGGAAGGTTAATATCCCATGGCAGAGGATCAAGGGACACCTGACACAAGACTGCAACAGGCAAGATGCTAAAAACAAAGTGGATAGTGGCACTCCACTTTGTCTGTCAGGCAGATGCCTACCATACTTTATTTGCACTTGCTCATTCGTGATTTGCTGTTTATTAACCTTTTCAGAAATATCAGCAAGCAATGTTTTGTTGAACTGTTTGTCTAAGAATTGCACATGCTTTAACTAGTGAGTAAAACTTCCCAGTGGTTTACCCATGAATTACCAGACTGTTTCCAAATCCTTGTCATCTATGATGAGACCACAGTTGTCTTGGCCTGAATAGAAGAACTCAGGTGACAGCAGCCTGTGCTTTCACATGTGTAAGTACAAAACTAAGCTTCAAAGTCATTGTGGTGTTGAGAACAAAGAGAAGGAGACATTTACAAAAGATGAAAACATAAAAAGGAGACAGGCTGATTAAACCAAAATGTAGGCTCACAGTTCAGGAATCAGGGCAGTGATAATGTTTTACCTTTTGAGCAGAGAAGACTTCATTGGGTTACAGCTATCAGGGCTAGTTACTTGATACAACATGGACCTAAAAGTTTCTATGGGATTTGACATGAGAATCAAGCTTTTTCTGAATAACCCCTTAATAATTCCTCCAAACACTATTCTCCTTCACCAAAAATAAAACAAATGCAAAACTTATTCTTTCTCAAATTTAATCTCAGTGTAACACATCCTCTGTTTTAAGAAATAGTTTACGTAAAGGTGCTCCTTGTTAGCCACTTCTCTGCAGGTGCTCTCTGAAAACAACAAGCACTTTTATACTGCTTTTTTCAGAGTATAAAGGTACTGTATGAAAATATAGTGTCTCCAAAGATTTACAATGCCATCTCACCCCCGTACTACTGATCATTTATTATAATGTTACATTATAATGAAATTATAATGGAATTTTCATAGCAATGCATCTGACAGTGCCAGTAATATCACTTGAATCCATTATGATTGGTATTATTATGATGAATATGAAATTATTTCAGTAGGCTAAGATACTCTTTCTAATGATTAGTTAAAGTACTGCTGAGTTACAATAGAAGTCTCATGAGATTGCATATGACATCCACAAGGATACAATATAAATTAATAGTGGCTAGTTCAGTGACTGATTTCAGATGAATCAAAAAGATAAGGCACCTAAAGCATTACTGCAGTACATTGCTAGTCATTATTACTTTGTTGCAGAAACATTTATTATAGTCAATTTTTCATTCTGAATTAATGCTTGGGTCCACAGGAATTCTTGCAGTATGATAAAAAGTTTCTTCAGGAACCTGTGGAATAATGATTTGATAACTTTCTACCAAGAAAACAAGACAAAAGCAGATGCTGATGATCAGAAACGAACTTTTCCACCACTACCACTTTTTCCATCATCTGCAGAGTGAAAAGCTTTCCGACTTTATGGAAACTAGGGTGGTAGGATCATTATGGCTGCCACAGGCACATCCCCTGTGGGCAGGGTTCTCATGAATGGGGGGAGGCTCCCTCCTGACCCTCCTCCCAGTATTTGTTGACATGGGGCTTCCTTACATGTTTTAATGGTGGACTTGGCAGTGTTAGTTTAACAGTTAGACTTGATGTTCTTAAGGGTATTTTCCAACCTAAATGATTCTATGATTCTAGCATGCTAGGTGCTAACAATGCAGATAAGCAACTGTCCCCTGGGATTAGTCTGCTGCTTTCAAACTCCACGTCAGTATCTAGTGAGATCCTTTTCAGAGCTGCCTGCTTTTGCTGCTCCTTGATGTTACTTGGGAATGATTCAGTGCTTAGATCACTGTCAGGACCACCCCACTAGTTTGTAGGGATGATACCGTGAGGTCTCACTCTTTCAGTTCAGTCAGGTCCTCCACTGTGTTTGTCTCCTCACATGTCATGATAATACAACTTTCGGCAGTGCTGCAGGAAATAAAAATAAATAAGAAGTAAAAAATAAAAGCAGCCTGTTATCCAGACTTGTTTCTCTTAAAGCTGACATTTCTTCTGTAGTATTAGGATTTAGCTGCAAAAACAAAAGCAATATGATGGAAGTATGGCAGGTCTATACCAGCTTCCCTACAAAATAGGAACTACTACCTACAGTGGATCAAAAAGACAGTGTAGAAGTTGCCAATGGCATTAAGATGCAAGAGATGTACCACAGGCTTTCCATATTTCCCCAACTTAACCTCAAATTCTCAAGACTGTGTGCTCCTTCCTGGGCCTCTATATGGCAGAACTTTTAGATAATTTGAGAAATAAATTCACATTCCCATCATATGATTTATTTTCCTGTCCATTTATTTTCCTATATTTTCTATTACATGTCACTAAAACCTGTTTGAAGTGTACTCATCATATCTCTACTGTATATGCAGGAATTTATGGCAATCACTTTTAAACCCTCATTTAAACTTGACTGAAAACATTCAGGAGTTGTAGCAAAGATATCACTCATGATCTTGAATAGACAGTGGGAAAAGCGTGGTGTAGAAATGCCAGAAACTATTGACCTTATGGGTTCTCCATTGGCTCACCAGTTTTATGATAATGAGTTGATATGATTATAGGAAAATGTACACTTTAGTGACCCATGAATTATCTATAAAATTAAGTTGAAAACAGTACTTTCAAAAGGATTTGTATGATTCAGTGTAGTGAGTATTTACTAAAATTATTATGAATATTATAGTTTCATAGAGGGTTGTGGTGCTGTTTATATGAATACTAGTCTGGAGAAGATAAATAGACCAATTCTCATTTTGGCTACACAGGTATAAAATAGTAATAATATGATTGCACCAGGGAGGAACTTGATTGTATCAGTGGGAGCAATATTTGTTCATTGCAATAGAATACCCGAGATTATCTTCTGTAATGTAAAAGTCTGGATGCTTCCCTTTAACATGAAAGCTTTGATTTACTAATAACTGTATATTTGACAGCAATATGTGTTTAGGGAAGGCTGATCATACTGAGATTGTTAGCCCTACAGGATATGCTGCAGCACTTTTCCTTTATAGTATTATGTGGTGTATATTGTTTAAACTCGATCCACCTGTCAAGATAACTGGAAAAAAGTATTCTGACCAGGTTCATTAAAAGGTTCTATTAATGTTTTTTAGGTGTTATCTTTAAACAGTTCATTAGTAGACTGCACAGCCCTGTGCCAGAGAAGGAGGCAGCTCGGCAGCATGACTAGTCAGAGGATTCGATACAGAAGATTCCATCCCAACATGGGCTGTATATACGGCTCTTTCTTATGTCTTACAGTTGCACTAGTTGTATCACTATTGCTTCTGGTTTTGACTGTTCCTTAAACACAGCTGTAAAATAAACAAACTACTTTTCTAATACAGAATACTTAAAATAAACCATCCTTTCTCACTGATTTACAAAACTCACCAAAGCACATTAGAAATTCCAGTCATTGTTGCAAAACATGAAGATCCTATTGAAATTAGCTTTTCTGCAATACAGTGATGAAACTAACATGTGAGACCTATATTTTCTAACATTTAATCTGTGAGAGTTTTTCCACTAAATGGAGTGGAAACTGAAAAGGACTTGCAAATATCCATCATTCTTTATGCCAGATTAACAGACCATGAGAGACAGTTCTACATTTTCTGTCAGACTACAAGGCTAGCAAGAACTAGATATAAGGCCTTAATATTTGTTAGTATGTATAGAATTAAATTTGCAGCTTGTTTGCTTAGTAGCTTGCTTATCTCCTAAACTGAAGAAGAACCTGGAGCTGGCTAACTGGTAAATGAAAAGCATCTGCTTTCTGACTAAGGGCTCCTCCCTGCAAAGCTGTGCAACCGTAGGAAGCTACAAGAACAATCTGTATCCATTGTCTTCATTGTCGACTTTTATTAAGTGACAGTACTCTGCACCTGATCTTTGCAAACCCCTAAATGACACAAATTATATCTTAAAAATTGCATGTCTAAGAAAAACTGTGTAAGTGAGCAGAGGTCAGGTGGTTTAGGTGAAGCGTTTCTGACTTAGATGAGTTCTTGTTTAAAGGTCTTTGCAGGAGAACGTGTTACTCTTGACTTATTTAAGCACTACTGCCTGAAACAATTCATGCTAAAAAGCATTAGTTTCTAAGCAGGGAACATCTGGATTCACACTTACAGCTCCTGGCAAAAGAGAATCTATTGAACCGAGAATAATATCAGGAAATAGAGCTCCCAGATCACATCAACCTCTGATCAAATACAGCAGGGGATACAGGCAACAGAGATAAGCCTTGAATGGTATTAAAGATACTAGTTGGGTTTCTGAAGCAAACCAGCAAAATCTGCATTTAAAGTACATTTGATTGATAGTGACCAGGTTGTTTCTGAGGTCCCATAGAATAACAAAGACAACAAAGTGTTCAGCAAGCATCAATGGTAGCTCAGGTAGCAGATATGCAGCTAGAGGGATGGATTTTTGGTTTTGGTTTGAATTCACAAAGAGACTGAGTTCAGAACTTCACTGTTTCATACTACTTCTTGAGAAAATATAACTAAACATAGAATTCAAAACCAGACTCCAGAGTATCAGACAGAAGTAGGCTGACGCACATGAAAGATAGGTGCAGGGAAGTGAAATGGGGAAAGAGGGGGACGGAAAGGAAGGATGAGGAAGCCGAGCATGAACAGAAAAGTAAAGTGGAAGCCACAGAGCTGCTGATATGCAGCAGGAGCAGTGATAGAGCCCTATTTAATAAACATGCCTTGAGGGAAAATGAGTGGCTCTGTCAGGGCCATGTAAGGGGCAGAAAGAGGCACAACACCGCTCCTGAGAGGTGAAGCAGGCAGCTGCAGGAGAGGCAGTGCCTTATGATGTGGGCAGCAGCACTGAAGCCATGTCTCTGAAAAAGTAGGAGAGTTACTACAAACTTCCAAGGAAATGGGCTGATCTGAAGGTGGGATGCAACAGAGGAGTGCAAGGAGCCCATCCTCTGTACCTTGAGTTAAGCCCACAGAGATAAAGGCTATGCAAGCCTTTGTCTATTTAAGCATTTTAGAGCTACCTCAGCACTGGAAACAAAAACAGCAGCAAGATCTCTGATGGCATAGCAACTTTTCTGGTAGTAAAGTTGTAGTAAACTCTTCTCATGAGTCCCAATGTCTTCCTGCATAGATCTTTGATCCCCAAGGCCAGTTTTGTGCTCCACTAATTAAAAGAGAGGGAGGAGGAAGAGTTATGTCAGTTTTTCAGGGTAGATCTCTTTCTCCTTTGGTATTTATTTATATTATTATAGAAGAGATGGAAGACGATCACTTAGGAAAGTATGCATGGAGTCCAACAGTACCTGCTTCAGTGCTTGCTCTTAAGAATATGCCCTTTTGCTCTTTCTGAGTAAGTGAATACCATTACTGCATCATTTGCCAAAGTCCTTGGGAAATAATGCCACTAAGTATAAGGTATATTATACTGATGTATAAAGGAATGTGAATTGTGTGCTAAGATTATTTAGTCACACTAAATTTCCATGGTGACCAACAACCGTACTTTAACACAGTCACACAGCTCTAGTGAGCATTATCAGTATTGTCTGGGCAACAAATGAAAACCCAGAATGTGAATACTTTTTCCTGAGGTATGTAAATTACAGCAGGCATGATATGAATAATACATCCTGTTCACATTAGCACATTTTTCAAATGCAAAAGAGATTCTATATGCACAGTTAAAATGGGCTTCTCTGAATGTTATATCAGAAGAAAATCTCACTTAGGCCATGGAAAGAAAATGTAGGACCATCAAAGTGACTGAACTCAACTAGCTATAGAAATCTGAAAGTCCCAAACGAAGAAAATCCCCGTTTTAGAAATCTGAAACTAGTTCTTCATTTGGGACATCACCCTGTAAACCCTGCTTGTGATCTCTGAGGGTTTCCATGCTTTTACATCTGCCAGAGTAAGGCCTCTATCCAAGCAGAGAGACCCTTATTACGGCAATGGCTAGTAGTATGGCCACAGAAAGCATATGTCAGTGTAATATAACAATTTTTCCTTCTTCTTTTTCTTATATTTTCTTATTTATTTGTCCTTTTATTCACTTGTGTCCTAATAAATATGCATGTGTTTACGTAAAATTTGAAAAAATAGCAGCCTTCCTATTTTATATTTTTGAACCTAGGGGAAAAAAAAAAAAAGAATGTTACAAATCATTAGTTTTAGATGTAAAAGGCTTAAATTGCAAGAGATCTTCCCCTTCTGGAAAGGAAGGTAAAAGAAACAAAATGTGACAGGTGCTGGTGGTGCTGCTTATTGTTCACTGGAGGACATTCAAATGGCAGGTGAGGGTGTGCAGTGTGATTAAGGATAGGAGAAGAGGAACAGAGGGGAGGATCAGAATGACAGAAGTTCCCAGCAGAGGAACCTGGAAGAGACTGTAGAAAACCAATGTATACTTAAATGTAAATATTTTATCTCACTACATTTTAAACATTTAGTTCTTCAGCTAGTATCTAGGGGAAACTATTTTGACTCTTTCTGACAATTTTTTTCACCAGCTATATTATCATTTTTCACATTACATCTAAATTCTGCTACTTGTAGAGTTGTGTTATAGCTCTTTCCTCTTGGGTTCAGACAACCCTCTCCCATGCTCAAATTAGGCCCTGGAGTCCATAAAATAACCTGCAGGATTTCCAGACATCTGTGTTAGGCCTGGTCATCATTTGACCAATCCTATATATTTCCCAGTGACTTGCCTCTCGCCACGTCTGGCACCAGAACCATGTGGCTTTATGAGGAAACTTGTTCAGGATCTGGTTCTTGGGCAGGTGCAGGGGATAGAAAGAACATCTCTCAAAAGCCCCTGCTGTCCTCTTGTTCACCATAGTTCCCTTCTTCTTTGAGTCCTTCTTTTCCAGAAGTGTGATTCTTTGCTATTTTATTCTGAATTAATCTTACTTATTATTACCACAATATTCTGAATTAATTAATTTC
This sequence comes from Pterocles gutturalis, assembly GCF_000699245.1. Classification (NCBI taxonomy): domain Eukaryota; kingdom Metazoa; phylum Chordata; class Aves; order Pterocliformes; family Pteroclidae; genus Pterocles; species Pterocles gutturalis. Next base: position 47,170 of record NW_010110261.1, on the reverse strand, counting down.
AGAAAGGTTATACCTCTTTTAAAGCCTGGGGATTTTTAGTATTAGAGGATTTTGACTCAGGGAGTTTTGTAATCCTTGATCCCCGTGCCAAAAGTCACTCTGACAACTTTTAAAACTTCATCCAGTTCTAATATTCTCACATACAAAATAATGCTTCTTTGAACTGTAATCCTGTTACCACTGTTTCTGCTACATGAACCCACCTTTTTTTTTTTTAATGTGGTATTAGAGGACTCATCACCTCTTGTTGCTAGTTCATCAAGAATAATGTCTAAAAGAGATTTACATTTCACTGTTCCTTAAGTCAGAGGTAGGATTTGACTTTTCATTAGGATTAGGAATCCTGTAGTAAGGACTTGGACCAGAGATCTTAAGATAAATTGGTGTCCATGAGTCCATTCTGGAAAGGAGTATTCAAGTAAGGACAAGGCAGGAATTGACAGCCGAGGCCTGCTTTGGCCCAGTGTAACATGGATGCCAGAAGAGAGCTCAGGTTAGCAGCTCCCAGAGGACAATGGGAAGATGGAGCCCAGCACTAAGCAAAGAGATGCTGGCAGGAAAGATTGTGTTAACGTACATCCAAATGCTGTGTGGACCTGGCACATGAATAGTACAGGAGTCTATGAACCCTGGATAGAAAAGATGAAAGCGCAGATGAATGGAACAGGTTTCTTGGCACACACTTATAGTGAGCTGCATTCATTTATCAAGTAAATATTTTAAAACTAAAGATACTTTATGCAATTATTCAGGAAATCTTAATTTCAGTACTGACTTAGGTTACTTGTACATACATCATAGATACAGCTCTTCTGCCTTTGCTTCAGTTCTTGATATCTCACACTAGATACACCTTCTCATATTCTATTATTATTTAAAACATTTTAATTACCCAAAAAAAGTGTAAACTATGATTATAAGCAAATAACATTTAATACATTTATAGGAAGTTCCAGGATCATGTTCTTTTTGTAACAGTACAAATATGATAATCTCTTACCTTCTAGAAAAAAAAGTTGTCAGAAGTCACACACTTGTAATCCAATATGGTTATTCTAAAGCTAACTAGTCACCACATTTTTTCTTGTTGATGTACAGCTGCAAGTGTAAATCACACAAGATTTTTTAAAAGACATAATGATAATCTGTCAGATTTAAGGTTTGTAGATTTGCTTCTTCTAGGCACATGACATCTGGTTGTCCTTCAGTAATTTTAAATCATGTCAATATAGGAATAAACAACCAAGGCAATGAGCTATCAGGAAAGACATTGTGACTGTCTGTGCAGACAGACAAATCCAACAACCCAACAGAAGAGAAAAATTAATTAAAAAAGCAGAGATTTGATTTGAATCGGATTGGAATCTTCCAAATTATTTATATTTTAGAGTTGCCACTTTCACATGGCAACGAATTCTCAAAAAAACCCCAGAAAATAATGATCCTTCTACAGGGAGTTTCAGCAATAGTTTACAAAGTTATATTACTGGGTATATGTATGCAGGTTAAATGTGCATTGGATTTTGAGGCCTCTGCCTTCTGAAATGAGAATGAGGACATAATAGTTTTGCAAGTGTAAAGCTTATGTGTATTTTCATATAATTTTAATACATTGAACTAGTTAAAAAGTCAGAAATCAACTTTGATATGTGTAGGAAAGAAGCCACATGAGAAATCTTCAAGGAAAGAAACATACAAGTACACTTAATCCACATATGGGAATCCCTTAAAATTTATCAATCATCCTAAATAAATCATTTGCATCCATAATTTTATGATTAATATACTTTTATTAATGTAAAACTGCGACTCCATGTTTTGACTCCTAAAGCTGTCACAAAGTTTAAGGTCATCACAATGTTCAGACCATGTGTACCTAAAATAGAGTGCTTTTATCTCTGCAGCATGAAGTGTGAAAATGAATGTGAAGGGTGTATAAGGGTTGGGAACAGCCTCTTTTTGTCATAGGAAAGTTAGAATCTTTCCATACAGAAGTTTGATTAATGAGATTTTAGAAGCAATTTAAATCCACAAACTAAAGGAACCATCTAAAAGTGGTTTGTGGAATTGATTTCACTTCAGTAAGACTACCTTTAGATGTAGAGTATGTTCTTTTCTTTTTTTGGTATAGTAGAAATGTATATATATATGCATAATTTTTACTTGAAAAATAAAATTAAGGAGAGCTTCTAAATTTATACTTAGGGGATTCAGTGGATTTTACTGAAAAAAAAACAGAGAAAGACGAGGTTCTGTATTTATTAGAGCTTAAGTATATTTGCAAAACATGTTTGCAAACTCAGTGTTCCTACAAATCCAGCTCTAAATTCACAGTTCATCATAAAATATAAAAGGTAAAATATAAAAATTAATAAGGTCTCTTCACAGTGTCTTGTAAAACCAATAACTCCAGGCAAGAATGTCAACTCTTCAAATGTATTCAGTCTTAAA
>NW_010110261.1:25280-44688 GCF_000699245.1 Pterocles gutturalis | reverse complement strand
AAAAAAAAAAAAAAAAAAAAAAAAGCTAATCTCTTCCCCTTCAGCTCCAAAGAAACTATTAGAAGTCTGTGCTGAAATATTGATTTGAGCAAACAGTTTGGCTTGTGGCTACAGTGCCAGGCCAGAAATTTAAGGGCGGTAACCAGCGTTCAGCCAGAGCTGAATGGCTGAGCCCAAATGCTGAGAGTCCAACCAGGGATGAACGTTGCTGCTAATTAAGCTGGGGTTAGATGAGCTGCTCTCTAGGCCTTTGCACATATTGTGAAGAGCACTTCACCTGTTGTTAGCACACGATAACTCTGAGAAATTATTTTTGGTATCATCTTTTATCTTCTCCCTTCCCACCCAACCAAAAGGCAAATAAATTAAAAAGCTAATTTTATTTGCACACAAAATGGGTACTCACACTATACACCTTACCCTATGTTCACACATCTAACTAGAGGTGCTAGGTGTTAGTTTGGGACATCAGTTTGTTACATGGTCAGTTAAGGGATTTCAATGCCTCCATAAGACAATGCAGAGCATCTAAGTTCAGCAAGTAAGTTTTTTATGACATGTATAGATCTCTGCACAATTTGTAACCATACCTGTGGTCTTACTACCAAAAAAACCCAAATGTTTAAACTGAGTGAAGGAGTCTAGACAACTCCTCTAGACTTACTGAGCACTTAGAATCCACATCTGACTTAAAAAAAAAACCCCAAACCTCTGAGTTGGAAACTGTTGGAAGCTGGGACACCACACAAGGGAAGGATCAAAATATGTTTTTACTCCTTCCTAGAAATATGTAGGTACATTGTTGGAAACAGTGCTGGGACAGAGTGACCTCAGATCTGATCCAGGACAGCTCTTCTTCTGCATGACCTAGTATCATCAGCATCCTCTCACTGATAATATGCTAAAGCTACAGGGGGGAAAAAAAAATGACATGAATTCTGCTTATACTTGGCATTTCACACTTTTATCAGCTAAGTTATCCTGAAATTCTACAGCTCTCCATGGGTCTAGAGATTTCCCCAGTCACCAATTTTGAGTATTTCCTTTAGAGCAGCTGTAATTTACTCTACAACTCACCAGACAAATATGTGTTAATCCTGTTTTGCCCAGATCCTCAATTATAGTCCACAATGTTTGATTACGTTTTTCAGCTTTACTTGTTGGTGCCACGGAAGTCTTGTGTTCTGCCTTGTTAGGAGAACAGTAATCTCATGAAATGGTTTAAGATCTCATTATTTGTTGCATTGGTTTACCATCTGTATTAACCTAAAACTGTCTGTGTAACTGTGTCTTAAAATAAAGGACATGAGAATCATTTTTATATGCAATTTAATGTGAAGAAAAGATTTCAGGACTCAGGGAAATGAAATTTTGATGAACCAGTCAAAATAATTTGATGAGTGTCCCTTAATTTACATTTAAAGCACAAACCATCAGTGGCTTAGGGCTAAGGGAGAACTGATGGTTTCATAAACAAAAACGGTACGTGAAAAAGAGGAAGCTCTTAAGTACCTGGAAGCTGGAAAAAACATGGGTTGGGTTCTGTTCTGCTTTAGCTCAAAGAATTAAAAGCAAGTCCTTTCCTACAATTATGAGACTGGAATATAAAATACACGTGTGTCACAGGTCCTGCTGTTACTTTCTACAGCCCCGCAGAGTGCTTTGAAGGCAGCTTAGTCTGCTCCCGCCTCTGAAGTACGGAGTTCCTTGAATAGATACTTCTTTTGAACAAAACATCCCTGTGCATTAATACTAGTTATACTCCGTAAGAAAGCTTATAAAGAGCTTTCAGGGCATTTCCTCAAAAGGACCTCAGTGTGTGCAGTCATGATAAGCACCTGTCCTCTGGGATCTTGCTCTCCCCTTGAGAATACTAAGCAGTGAGTCACTTTATGTCATTTCAGATTTTATAGGCAGGCAAGCTGGTAGACACGATTAAGTTTGGGATATATTTCCTCTCCCCCAAATGCTCAGCTTGTCAATGAAAATGGATGGTTGAGGATCAAAACCCTGTCAAATCATCACACCTTGATACTATGGTGAGCAAAAGCATGGCAAGCATTGTGTGAGACAGGTGTTCTGCTCACACCCAAACCAGTAGGAGAAAAAGGGGTGACTTTTTGTTGTTGTTGTTTCCTAAGCCCCTTGTAACTGCTGCAACGGCTTGATTCTTCCAAATCTGGATGCTCTCTCTTATTGTGCAGCATTAGAATATTGAGAGGCATATTCAGAAAGACCCTCTGAAGCCTGTAAGCATGTGCCTACAGGCAGCAGTGAGATAGATTCTTGCAGGGTGCTAGATTCAAAGCACCTAAAGTTAGTCTCTCGCCCCAAATCACCCTGTGGAGGGGCCTTCATTACTTTAGGCCATAAAGGGAATACAGGAGACTTCTTTCCCAAGGCCACTGTTAGCCTTTATGAATCTCTTTCTTTGCTTCCCCAGAGAGACATCATTTTACATCACTGTTTGGCTGTGGTGTGTTTTTATTGTTTGGTTTTTTTTTAAATAGAGGCTGATTTTATTTTGTTTCCGAATGCAAGGCATGAAACACCTAAGCACTAAACTGCGGGTTTTTTCCATACAATGTAAATATTTGCTTCCAAGTTATGGGTTTGTCAGTCAGACTGTAGTCTGAAGAAAATATCTGCAACTGAGATTGCAACCCCAAACATAAATAAGATTTATAATAGAAATGACAATCTTGACTCTAATGCTATGATCACATACCTCTACATAAAAAGGTGCAGCCTTCCTGTTTTGTAATCTACTATTGGTCCTGTTATGTGACCTAATTAAAACACTACTTCAAGGATGTCCTTGTCACACATGCCAAAATATTAGGGTAATTTAGGAGCTCCCCAACGAGCGACCTGTGAAGCTGCAGACAGCAATCAAATCCAGCTTGTGCACAGCAAGAGGACTCTGAAGGAAGTTGTGAGAAGCTGATTTTCACAGTGCAATGCAGGGATTACCCCTTTTTCCACCATGGACATCAATCATATCAGATGCTCCTACACACAATTTTGTTACAAATTGGCCTACATAATTAAGTTTATCATAAAACCTGTAATGATTGGAATCACGTAGTCAAATGCCCAGGAACCTAGGTATACCCTTTCCAGAATGAGACAGGAGCTGGCTTCTGCTCATGGTATCTCTGTGCCACTTAACTCCTGTCACTGAGCAGGACTAGAGAAGACTTTTTTTTCTTTTCATGCAAAATAGTGAAGTCACTCCTCAGAAGGCAGGAGATGGGGTCCACAGGGTGCCCATGTATTGTTCCCATAAGCGAAATGGCAGGAGGGGCAAGAGCAGGTGCAGGGTCTGGTGGGAAAAGATGGATGGGATCCTGGGAGTGGGTCAGGAGTGTGAGGGGAGGGTTGGAGGTGGAGGCAGGCAGCAAAGGGGCAGAGGAGGAGAGAAAGAGCCAGGAGAGGGCAGAGGCTGAAGCAGGAGAAGCAGAAGACGGTGACAGTATACTCAACTCATGCAAGTTAAGTCCCAAACTCCCGTAATGCCAGAAACCTCCCATTGGCTCACTCTGCAGTATCCACTGGAGCACTCTGTTTTCACCACATAACATTTCAAGACAGCAGGAGAAGCAACGTATGAGTACAAACTCCAGTATGCAATTTCTGTTTTAAAATTTGTCAGACAAACATTTCAGTGCCGCCACTGGCTTTCTTCTCTTAGGCTCATAAAAAGTTTGACTGGTTAGCCAGTTAAGGGTGATAACTCACAAATCCAATACATAATAAATAAAGGGGTGTGAGGAGACATGCAGGCATGTGGTCCTGTACTAATTAGCCGTATGCATGCAGTGGTTCAGATGAGTCAAGGGTAGCAGGAAACTGGACAGTTGTCAACCCTGAAATCACTGAAATATCAGGGACGGTGACTTGTGAGTGGGCCACTAACTTTTAGTTGGAATATCAAATCATAAATGCATTCTTCAAGCAATAGCTGTATTTAGCAGCTGAAGAATTTCCTGCTTGCTGAAATACATTTGCAGAATGCATTTGTTGAATCACCTTCTATACCAAGTGAGTTCATATAACTGAAGTTTGTTCATGGATAAGAAGCACAAGTAATTAATGTAAATAATCTGGAAGGAAATAATTTGACTTGTTTTAAAAGGTATTCATTTCTCTCTTTTCAGAAAATCTGGAGAGCTGGAAGAAACAAGTTTGCTGTGTGTAAAAAGTAGATAGCACTATGTCCTCAGTGTTGAATACAGAAAAGGTCAGCTTGCAGCGAGGAGTTCTAGGGGAAAGAATTTCAGATTTCCTAGAGCTCGGTTGCTGGGTTTTTTTTGCCAAAAGGAGTTTAAAATCAGTTTCACACTCCCCCAACATTCTTTCAGGAAAAATTAATGTAAAAATTAGGGAGGCAAAAGCAGCTGTACCCTCTCTTTGGGTTAAAAAAAAAAAGAAAACTCTAATAATTTGGCTTCTAATGCTTGAAAAGATGTTGGGGGAGCTCTAACCTCTTCAGCAGCTGTGTCCTCAAAAGGTGAGAGTCAAGAATTTTTTGCAACTTTTTTGTAGGTTTAGGCTTGTAACACTTTTGTAGTGCAAAGTAGCAGTCAAGAAACATTATCTGCGCAAATCATGACATCAAATTGTTATCTAGGCTGCTGACAGCTAACCCCTGGGATTGCAGCCTGCTGGGTTTCAGTCTGGGTTTTGTTCTTTATTATTTTGATGTGGCATTGCTAATGAGTTGTGAAATTTCTTGTGGTGAGCATTCAGTGCCTTTAGCACATTCCTGCATTTGGCAGTTGTGGGAGAGGGTTACTGCAGAACTGTATTTTGCCATCTGGATGGTTTCCTTTTCAGAGGCCCTGCAGGGACAGGGAGATTGTAAATCTTTACTTGGCATTTTCAAAGGGTTAACAAAGGAACTGAAACCTCCATTAGCATTGGAGAAGGATGACAGTCAGACACTGTGCTTACATACATTGGGCTTTGAGACAATTTTGCACTAAGGAGTTGAGATTGCCTAAACAAGACTGAGGACAAACAAAATTTAGTAGGTTTTGCAGGTGAAGACAGTTGCCTTAATGAGTACATGGACAATATTGAAGGATTTGAGTACAGTACATGATTCTCGATAAAAAAAATCTGGATGGGGGGCAGTGATGATGGGTTGGGAGGAAGGACCCAGTTTATAATGTTGTACAGCAGTATTACAAAGTTGTTAAAAATTAATTTTCCAGCTCTATTCAGTTTTTGGATTTGAATCCCATTCTATAGTTTTTGATGTGATAGATATTCATTGAAATCTCAGTCTTATTTTAGATACTTATAATTCCATGCTCAGAGCCAGAGAAATTTAAACCATTACTGAGCACACAAACAACATTAAAAGAGCATTATTAAGCTTGTGGAGATGAATAATGTTCTTTAATGTATTTCTGTGCATGTGTGTGATTTACTTGGTGTCTTGTTTTTCAAAACTATTATCATCTTGTGGATTCATATTGATATTTGCATAGGTCAGCAGCAGATTGGGAATCATTAAAACAGCTGAATGTGTCACTTAAGCTAATGGAGTAGTTACCACTGTCAGTAGCAGCATTGGTGTGAGCCTGCAATAGCTTTGCCAGTGCTTTTCATAGGCACCTATTGGACAGTAATGGAAGGGTGACAGTCAGGACTCTGAGCTTCTGGTCCTGTCTTGATAAGGGGGATGAGTTCCAGGGGACAGACACTCTCTTCATTATCCCTAAATTTTCTCCTTTGCTAACCCATCCCTTCTAACCTGTCATAGTTGATCTTTCCCCGATATGAGTCCTGAACCCCCTCCTTGGTAGTCTGTATAGGTGGGATTAATTTCACCTGACTTCAGATTCTGCAACACAAACATCTGTGCCTGACCTGGTCTTCTAAGTGGGTTCTGTAATCAAGTGTAGGAGGGTACATGTTGGACCTATTTTAGGTGCCTATTTTAGGTTGATAGGAACTGTGCTTTGCTAGTGTCTTGTTTCTTGACAGCAGCTATAAAGGACCTACATGACTGCTTAATTGAAACAACTACCAGCTACCCCAATTCCAGAACCAATTTGCTCTTTTTTCTCTCTTTTCCTACTGCATCCTCTCCAAGCAGCAGTCCTTCAGTGGTCTCCTTGATGCACTATCTGATCTTTCCTTGGGAGGAGTAGGACAGTCACAGGTTAGGAAACAACAGAATTGTATGATTGGTAGTAGATCTCCTTCCTCTCTCAGCCTTCTTCCTCTTCCATTGTTGTCCTCATGTCTGTGTTTTTGTATGTCTTTCCCAGGCACCATTGGATGCTGACTTTGCCTATGAGCATCAAAAAGAGAAGATCCTCACTCTGAGGCCTGTCAGCCGTTCCCCAGAGTATCCATTGCAAGTCATTACAGTCACAGCACCTTCTTCACCTTAGGTGCAGGGTGAAAGGAGATCACTCATGTTCTGCCTGTGGCACAAGGGTACTCAGACAGCAAGAGAAGTGCGGGAGATAGGTGCCTATTCACTGAGGATGGGGATTCAGCTACTGGATCCTAAGGAGGTGTTCAGGACTGTACAACCCATCTTGACTATGCATACACTGTTAAATAAAAGACCAGAGATTCATTGCTAGCTGCCAAGATCCAAGCAGTATGAACTGGCTTGTGGTGTTCACAGACTTTAAGACCAGATACCACTAGAGCAGATAGTCTGGGTCTTTGACCTAGCATGAGGCCCCACGTCTCCTCTGAGACTCCAGTGGTCCTAAACCAAAATGATTATTTTGTGTGTGGTTTTTGCAGCCCGAAGATTTGCAAGGAATTGGGCTCTGTTGCAGCTCATCAGAGAGTTGTTTTTATAGCATGAAATGGAGGATACATTGCATGCTGTAAGGCATGACAAAAGGATATATAGGTATCTTTAAAGACACACAGCCTGAACAGATGTTAGAAGACTCTTTCTAGGTGAACAAGACCAAAGAGTGTAATCATCTGCCCAATGCTATCTTTTTGGACCAGTTCTTGGAGTGAACAATCTATCAAATTTTACATCTTTGTTTGGGTGGTCAGTTTGGAGGAGTAGGGTGCAGTACTCGGCCTTTCTCCTCTTTCTTCTCTTATTTAGCAGCATAGAGATACCCACAGAAACCTCTGATTATTTCTAAATGTGCTAGCTCAAGCATAAGAGACTGCATAATTAAGCATGGAACCGGGACCTTACTAATTTGTCCCACTTCTTGACTCAGTGCTAGCTTTCCATTATATGGAGTAGCAAAGTCAAACAAGTCTCTATTAGTCATGTATGAGGAGTTATATTTTTATATATTTATCTCTATATTAATAATTACATGAAAATTTTCTGTCTAGACACATACCAGATGTGCAAAACAGCTCCATCCATTCTCTGCCAAATGTGAAAATCAAAAACATAGGAACTCTAGATCTTCTTTGAAGTCAGAATTTTAGGGAGAATTTTTAAATGCAGAATTTTAAAGTGCAGAACAACATTTTTCTGCAGCTTCAAGTAAAATAATAGCTGGGCTGCTTTAAATAAAATTCCTCCCAAACTCTTCAGACTGATCACCAACTTGAAGTGTTTGAGGATTAGTTTCTGAACTTTGTCCAGGTTGCATGTTAATGAAAACAGTATTTTATAATAAGAAATATCATTAGCAATAAGAGATGCTTCCCATACTCTCTGTGTTTTTAGTGTCTGTCCCCCAAAATCCTCTCATCAAGCTGAAGAGTTTTATACACACACAAATGGAGAGACATGGATCCTGCACTGATTCCAGGGAAAGGTTCACTTTCAGAACTGCAATACTTTAATACAAAAATGCATCTAGTAATTATTTTGATGAAATAAACCACAAAATGCATCCTTATATTTAGATGCTGAGGCTTTAATCCGGGGTTTAAATTTGAGGGTAATTCTTTGCAACATTATTTTGCAGGTCCTTTCTACTGATCATAGCAACTTATTGTACGAACAATCTCTCAGCATCATTTGTGTCCTGTTGTCATTGAAACAGTAGCACAGGGAGGCAAGGCTTATTTAGTAGTTATATAATGTATTTCATATAGGTACCTGGATAGGTAAGGCACCATTTTTTATGTGGTGTGTCTGTAAAGTTACGCAAAACGAACCAAAATTTTTCTGCTTGATTTCCTTAGTCACTGGTGTTACACAGATTTCCAAGAATGACTGCAGCCTTTACCCCATATTTGTTGTTCCTGCTTCTTTAAAATCCAGAGTTCAAACACAGTAAGATCAATGGCAAAATCTGTTTATTGCAATGGAAACAGGCTTTGGCCATAGCAGAATGCACAGAGAAACAGCCCTCATCTTTTATTTCTGCCAACAGTTCTCTGTAGGCTTATTTTAAAAGAATAAGGAGCCTTTCTGCAACATAGCACTTGAGAGGAAACTATTCAAAATGTCCAGCAGGTGAAAAAAGGAAGAAGAATCTTAGAAAACAATAAACAAACAGCATTAGCTACATTTTGTCTAATGTTTATGAGAACCATAAAATTCTTCTTGCTGAGCACAAGAGGCCTTAGAAGGCCACTACTCTGGTTGGCTAATCCCTGCCGAGTGCTCTCAAGCCCTGCCCAGGATCCCTAGAGCAGCAAGTGGCTTTGACAGAAGGCAGTAACTCAACACTCAGTAGGTGAGAGCATGGTACTGATAAACATAAATCCTGCAGCAGGTGCTTGGAGAAAGAAGCTTCAGCACATATATAATTAATAATTTGTCCAACAAGTAGCTTCAGCTTTCTAAGGAGCCCTCTAAATTAAAAAACACTTCAGTTGTTCTCCTGAAGAAGGAAAACAATGGCAATGCTGGTATATTGAAACCAAACTGTGTCCCAGTTCCCTAAATTGAGCCCAGTAGCCTCTAATTGTCTCAGTTTGGTCAGATCAAATACTGGAATACCCATGCTGGTAACACTGGAACTGCATGTCTGTCTCTAGCAGTTGCAAGTGCTTTCAAATACAGACACTTGTTATGCAGAAAGAATAAAAGAGGAAATCTTTCCTGACAAAGTCCCTCAATAGTTTCCCCAAGCTTCAAGCAAAATTGTGAAAAAGTCTACTTTATGCTCCCAAGAACTATTTTTCAATCAGAATTTTTTTTACATCTATTTCAGAGCTTTTGAAATTTATGTTTTAAAATTTAGCATATTGCATTAATAAATCAGAACTCTGTGGAAACAAATGATGAGGCATAGTTATATGTCAAAAAGATAAATCAGAACTTAATGGCCAGGATAGAAGATATTTTCTAATCAGACAGCTAGAGAACTAATTAATGTTATCATTTGTAAACCAACCAAAGAAATACAGCCATGTTCTTAGTTGGAATGCATAAATCTGATGGCAAAGTTAACACTTATCATTTGGATAATTTGGTCTAATGTTTATAAATCACTCTGTTAAATAAGATTTGAGCAAGATCTATAAATTAACACACTAAATTAAAAGTGTGTGGTTTCTGCTGATAAATAAGGACTTACAAGTGTTGGAGGTAACCAAACAGACAACAAATTCACATTTCTAGATTAGATGATGGTTCACCATTATAAATGAAAGCTGTAAATAATGTTTATCTCCTCAGATGTTCATGTTTCAGAAAGCCCATTTTAAAGAAAAAGAAAAGCTGTGAATTTAAATTCAGTCTCCTCTTTAGCATACAAATAGAGGAGGTAGTAAAGACTGAGAGGAGCATGAGTAGATTCTCCTATTTGAACTGCCACAATGCTAGCTTTTGTTCTGCTTTGTTTCTAAGCTTTGCAGCAAGTGACAGTGGTATATGACTTGCTGTAATACTGTGGTTCATACTATTAAGCACATCTGAAAATCGGAGAACAACGGTTTTTCCCCACAAAATGAACACGACCTGACAAGGCAGAAGAGTATCAGACTTCCCTCTGTTGATTTTCATCCTCCCCCTCCCCTGCTCCAACTGCCTGTGCAAACAAAGGGAAGCTGAATACATCTCATGCCAGAAGGCAGCAGGTTACTAAAATACCCATGACATATTTATGCAAGAAACATGCTGCATAGCATATGGGCCTCGGGAGCCTTTCCCACCTTCTGTCTGTGTGTATTTCTTTTAACTGTGAGAAGGTCTGATGAAGAGATTTATCTCATCAGAAAAATTAATTTTAAGGCAGGATAAGAGAACAAAGCGATCAAAATGTGTGACTGCAGACACAGGCCTGAACTTCAAAGCACTTTAGTACTTCTAGTGAAATACTTCTTGCAAAGTTTAAATCAGATGCCCAAGCATCATCCTGGGTTAACAGGTGGAGAAACCTGAGCTGTAAGGAGGCTGGAGCCAAAATGTTCCGCAGGGGTCACGGATTTTGAGTGCTTGACTGAACAAATACATGCAGGGCTTCAAGCTGAACCTGAGAACATAGCAGCAAGAAAAATCAATAGTTTATTTTGAAAATGTGTTTGTGGATTGAGGATGGCTGGAAAGGCAGCATCAACAGCACTAGTACTCAGTCACTTCTGGCACCTGGCTTACCACCGAAACCTTTCCTCTTTCTAAAGGCCTTGTTCCAGAAACCCCCACTAACATGAGATCTTTAAGCTTTAAGACTGTAAAGAATAACAATTAAGTATTTTCATATTACATAGTTACAGGGTAAGGAAGAAGTTTTCTGCAAATTTTTTAACCTATATAAATTTAGAAGCAGCTACGTACCCACCTGGGTACCAGGGAGGGGATCACTGGCTGTCACAGAGAGGACCTAGTCCCATAGATGGTGGTTCGTAAGAAAAGCAACAGTGTTTAGTAGCAAACGGAAAGTTTCAATTTCTGCTAAACTTCTGCTTCTTTTACTCCTTTGATGTATCCTAATCAACATGTGGGTCTCCATCTCCTAAATGAGGATTTGCTGTCTTTAATATGACAGAGTGTAAAATGCCAGACGGGATTATTACCCAGGTTTCCTAGATGCCAGTCCTACAGTATCACTCTCTTGTATCAGTCAGCTCATTCGGGGTTTGCATGAGCACAGTTAGCATAAGATAAATTGCCCTAATCACTGAAAGTAGTTTCAGCAAGTAATTTTGAACACAAACTTCAACAGTTTGTCAGACACATGGGAATGAAGTCTTGAAAAGAAAAAGACTCTACTCACACAGAAAATTATCCACTAGAAACAGAATATAGTTAAGTATCTATTTTATTTTTAAGAATAAAATATATATTTTTATTTTATTTTATCATTTAGATATTATTATTAACAAATATTTATTATTATTATGCATTATTATATATTATTATTAGAATGTGGTATAACTAACAAGATTACCCATAGATAGATGTTTTTTCTTTCCTCTTTGGAGCTGATTGTGTTACCACCAGTTTCCGTATTTCACCTATGAAACTGGATAGAACCCTTAATTTGAAAGTTTCTGAGCAACCATGTGAGACGAAGTAGATCAGAAAAGATACCATTTACATTTATGTAATCAGCACACATGGATAAGTATCCCTATTTAGGCAGCAGGAGATGTGCTGTCTACATATGCGCTAGCCTCACTTCACTGCCATGCGTTCCTAATTTGTCAAACTGATGGCAGCTTTATAATCCCTACTTCTTTCAGTGAGGGGGGGGACCATGGTGACTGGTGAGAGAGTGTCCTTTCTTGGTGCTGTTAATTCTGTAGTGATGTGTCAGCATTTGAGCCTTTACGAATCTTCTCTAATTCTGGTAATCCAAGTGGAAGGAGAGCTTTTGGAGGAATAAAGCATCTCTCTTTCTGGCTCCCATGTGGAAGGGTCAGAAATTAAAAGGGAACGGAAGAAAGGTAACAGTCCCAAAGCTGACACTACACCATTCAACATTTCAAACAAAATGTAAAAAAGAAAAAAAAAAAAAGGAAGAGGAATGAGGAGAGAACAGCGTACCCTGCTTCTAGCTGTCTGCCAAACAGTTGCCAGATTTGCATTTGAGTAATTGCTGTCTGACAAGAAATGTTGTTTGATGCACTTGTGATGGACTTCTAGCTCAGCCCTTCTCCAGCAGAGACTGGTAAAATACTCTGGTATGTACTAGCAAAAAGTAAGAGTTCATACCACAGTAGCAACATAATTAATGTGCTTCTTTGAATCCCTGAAGTCAAACTATGAGTCTTACAAACATCACATGCAACTTGCTAAAACAGTAATTGCATCAGTTTTAATGCAAGTAAGGTGCTACTGCTTTGAAGGCTGAACCCCTAGCTGTCTGTGTTGGGTTACAGTAGAGTTGTTTCAGTAAGCAGTGAAATTTTCTGCCCAGTGTGTTTTATTACAGATGTAACATGATGCTTCCCTTTATTCTTCAGGTTCTGCAACAGAGAAGATGATGTGGCCAAGCTCATAAAAAGCAAATATTCATCACCAATTGAGGTAGTGCCATTGACTTCCAGCAGAACAATATGACATGAATAGTGAAACCTGCTTAAAATCAATGTCACATTTGAGCCCAGTATTGTCCCCAGAGCTAGGGATGCAAATCATCACGGGTGTGGCTGAGAGTCCCTTCAACTTCCTTCTCAGCTCTCAAGGCCAGGCACAGTGCTGGGCTACACGGTGTCACACCCCATTAAGTCACTTCACATATGAGATGATGCAAACTGACATAACACGTTTGGAGGGTTGAAAAAATGTTATCTCTGTGTCCACAGGCGCTGAACATCAAGCTACTAAGCCTAAGCACGCAGGCAGTGATTCAGGGAATCAGTGAATAAGGCTTTTCTTTTCTTTTGGGGAGATCACATCAAGGCATACCCATGAATAATTTTTCACTTACTTTACATAAGTCATACTAGTAGTTTTAAAATCCAGATTTTATACCTTTAGATATATTTTTGCACCTCATAAGGATTAGCAACCATGTAGAGAATGCAAGCAAACCCCAGGACTCCAATACCAGTATAGAAACCTGGGTTTGGAAAAGCACTCCTTTCAGTGTTAGATTTATGAAATCTGCAGTCAGTGAATTTCTAATTGAGATTTTTTACTTCTATTAGAAAGTAGTTTATAAGCATAAACATCTAACATAGACCCAAGCATAGATGTAGACCTATTTGTATGATGAGTGAGGAGGATGCAAGTGACTGAGTGGTGACCTATTACAATTAGTAAACATAGATTCTGTTTCCATCTTTGCCTGTGACTGTGTATGCAAGGCTTATCAACTGATTTTTCCCTCTAGGCCAGAGATTGTGAAACAGTATCATACAATTTACTTCTTGGAGAAGTAAGGAGAAGGGTTAGCAGAACTGCCACACTGGCCTTCTGGAGGGCAGACTATGGCCTGTTTAGGGGCTTCATTGACAGAATCCCTTGGGAGGCAGCCCTGAAGGGCAGAGGAGTCCAGGAAGGCTGGACACTCTTCAAGAAGGAAATCTTAAAGGCGCAGAAGCAGGTCCTCCCTATGTGCTGAAAGACAAGCTGGCAGGGAAGACGACCGACCTGGCTGAACAGAGAGCTTTGGCTGGAACTCAGGAAAAAAAGAGAGTTTATGACCTTTGGAAGAAGAGGCAGGCAACTCAGGAGGACTACAAAGATGTCGTGAGGTTATGCAGGGAGAAAATGAGAAGGATCAAGGCCCAACTAGAACTTAACCTGGCTACTGCCGTAAAAGACAATAAAACACATTTCTATAAATACAACACCAATAAAAGGAGGGCTAAGGAGAATCTGGATGTGGGAGGAAACATACTGACAAAGGATGAGGAGAAAGCTGGGGTCCTTAATGTCTTCTTTGCCTCAGTCTTTAATAGTAAGACCAATTGTTCCGGGAGTACCCAGCCCCCAGACCTGGAAGACAGGGGCAGGGGGCAGAATGAAGCCCCATTAATCCAAGGGGAAATACACTTAGACACATGCAAGTCTGTGGGGCCAGATGGGATCCACGCAAGGGTACTGAGGGAGCTGGTGGCAGTTCTCACCAAGGCACTGTCAATCATTTATCATCAGTCCTGGCTACTGTGGGAGGTCCCAGTGTACTGGAGGTTAGCAAATGTGATGCCCATCTACAAGAAGGGTTGGAAGGAGGATCCAGGGAACTACAGACCTGTCAGTCTGACCCCAGTGCTAGGGAAGGTTATGGAGCACAACTTGCACAGCCCTGGGAGGGGAAGTGAGTGTGTGCCTACAGATGGCTCTTGTTCCCCCAGAGCTGCAGCCCTCAGCAGCCAGAAGGGCTTGAGGTGGGGAACTGGGGCTGTGGGAGCACCAGGTAGCAGAGGAGGACGAGAAGGAGGAGGAGTTTCCTCTCCCAGAGCTGCCCGACAGAGCCCTGACAGGCAAGTGGGTTCACACGCTGCCTCGCAGGGAGAAGAATTGCCAGCTCCCAGGACGTGTCAGTGCCAGCCTCTCCCACCCTGTTTTGCACGCAATGGAGGACTGAGTTCAGGTGGGGGATCTGAGTTACAAAGTGGACGAAAACAGAGCTCCCCAAACACACTTCTCCACAAAACACTCGCCTGATTCGTCAGCAGCTGAGCATGGAAGCATCTTGGAGGGGCCCACGTTCCCTAACGAAGCCTTGCCCAGACATAGCCACAGACAGAGTGTTTGTTCAAACAAGCTAATTGATTGTCCTTTTTGCAGTCATGCTCATGGTGGTAACAGAGCTCCCTGCTGCAACCCTCCTTGCAGCTGCATCTTCCGCTGGACCCTGGTTTCACTGAATGCCTGGAAACCAGCTGAACTGTAGTCCTTAGGTCTGTTTCTACATGAAGACCCTAAACTACGCAGGAAAGAACTCTTAACTACCTTATCTATTTCTACCAAGACTATCCTACCGTCCAATAGATCCATGGTGGAGGGTGTTTCTCATCTGGAGCTTGCAGGAGCAGGACAGGGGCAGCGCCGTCCCTTGGCAGTGGAGCGAGCGAGGAAATAAAACCCAGGGTACCCTTCAGCATCCTCCTTCTCCTCCTCGGAGCTGCTGGAGCTTCCCTGCGGGCTGCTGCTGTCTGAGTGAGCGCTCCTCTGACTGGGCAGCCAGTAGAGCCCAACGAGCATGAGCAGGGTTTCGGCAGAGGCCCAGAACCACCAGTGCTGGCAGGCACCAAGGAACCTACGCATCTCCTGGCTCTGCTGCTCCATCTCAGGCAGAAATCAAAACTTGTGCAGGAAATACAGGTAAGGTATATCATGCTGAAAGTGCTTTTTTTTTTGTATACATGGGCATACTTACTACGTGTAGAAATACGGAGATATACCTACGGATCAGCTTATCGTAACATGTAGGCATGAAATCTGTTTCTTTTTTAACTAGTTAGTTCTGTTCATGTTTTAAAGACAGTTACATATTTGTGAACTCATTAATTTAACAGGTTAACTGGAAGAGAATAATGTTTCTAATTTCATCTAATTGTGAATACCTCCTGGTCACTCATCTACTGTCAGGAAATGAATTGCATTATTTTCTTTTAAAGACGAGGGATTCAATGTACTCTGACAAAACATGGCTAGTACTGTCGCACTGAGAGTGTATCGTTACCATATATTTTTCCAGTCTTCGTTTCCATAACTGAGAGCTCCAAGACAACCCATATAAAGAGCAGTCACAAATAACAGCCCTAGTAAGGGTATATATACTATGCTATCACTGTCCCTTGTTAGTGGAGTATTCACTCTTTTATGAACCAGTAGAGTAAAATACTTTTACCTGTTGACTGAAGGCTTAATACTTTTTAGAAGTGCCAAGATTTCACTGTGTCCATGAAAGCCAGCTGCACATACTTCACACTTCCTTAATGCCTATACTGTGTTTTCCGAGCAGTTAAAAAGACGGGGGGAAAAAATGGAGAAAAGTTCCCATGTACCAAGCTTCCCATCATCTGGTTAGATGAAAAGGCACACCGACAGATGGTGAAATATAGTGCTCATAAATTTTTTAACGGGGAAGGCAGAAGATGCAATAGCTTTTAGACTGCACTTTAACCTAGCTTAGAAGCAAAATGAATAGCGCATTACTGAAGCAGTATGAGGAAAGAAAATGCAAATCCTCAAAACCCCTGGATGATTAGTAACTCATCCAGCTCTGCACTCCCTAAATGTTGCATTAAATATGTACATGGAATTCTGATTAATCGTTAGATTGATGCCAAAATTTTTTCCATTTACATTGGCTTTGGACAGACTTCTGTCATTGGAAAAATGTTTCACATACCAAGTATCTGTCTCTGCTATTGTACTTTTCTGCAATTACCCTGAATTGAGTGACTCCAAACTTATTTTGCTACCTGAAAAAAATATGACCTCGGAGTGCGTCTAAGGGTATTTTGATAGCAGGAAAACATAAAACTTAGAAATACAAGTAGTTGACTTTCAACTGTAAAGGAAGGAGAGCAAGTCCCACCTTCTGCGTATGGGAAAATCAGTCATTAAGTGAAGGCAGACACACAATTTGCCAAGGGATGTGTTCCAGACATACCAGCGTTGTTTTGTTTGCTTTTTTTAAAATATGCTATTGATTTTCTAAACAGTTGAGTATAGTTTATAACAGCAGTAACATGCACGAAGCCAGCCATTACAAGGGATAAGACCTACTTTATAGAACATTAGCTTTGCCTCTAGTAGTTAACTGATAAACCAGATTGAAAGGGTGCTGTTAGTTTTTGTTTCTTGCTTTATTTTGTTATTTGTAATGAGTGACACTGAGGTTAACCTCACTTACATAATTTCAGATGCCTTTGGAGTGGGGGGAAGATAGGAATGATCAGCCATCCCTTTCTCTTTTATTTTAAGGCATTAACCGGACAGTAATTTTGCAATGAGAGCACATACAGGCTGCATTTCATCAACTTATTTAAGCATGTGTTTACTCCCTACTGGAATTACATGCACTGAAAATTAAGCTTGCATTTAAGAGCTTTAGCTGAATTAGGCTGTTTAAAAAAGCTTTTGTTCCTAAATGAGAGGTGGCAAGGGACGATTTGTATGTATCCTAACTCAGAAGATTAGAACCTGGTCTTCATGTTTTCTCTTAAAACAAGTAGAATACTGGCCAATTAACCATGTGTGTTAGATGTTAATAATTTGGGGTTGTATTCAGTTCTGATATTATTAGGAAGCCTTAAGAAAGTTACTCCTACTGTTAAAGGAGATATGAATGTTAAAATCTATGAAGTACATGAATTATGGGGAAAAAAAGCATATTTCAAGTGTATCTCACTGCAGGCTGTTGCTGTCATCTTCTCATGCACTGACATCTGCCCTGCAGCACTATTTACTGGCTCCACTCCTCTTTCTCTGATTTTTTCTTTTTCCTTCTTTTTAATATTTTTAATATTGCTTTTCAACACGTTTAACATGCAAATTTAGTGAAATGGTCATGTTAGTTATTGATGGTTGCAGCTAATGTACTATTATTCATCTTGTTACAAAGAGTGAAAGTCAATATTTTTTAATCCTGTAACCACAAAACTATTTAAATTGTGATGTCATCTCTTGTACTGCATCCTAATCCATTTCCACAGAGGTTTGCAGTGTTCCCGAATATTTTGTTGGTTTATCTCCCTATTGGTTGTTTCATTTTAATGTATATGTGCTAGTGTTAATAGTTTTGACAAAACATATCCAGTCATTATACAAAACACAGCAAAATCTCGTATTCCTATTTTGTCTGAAATATGTTCACATCGATAGACAGTTACAGCTACAGAGTGTGAAGACCTCCAGGCTGGGATATGTTCTGATCCATAGATATGCATTACTACAACAGTAATAAAGATCATTTGCAAAAACTTGAGTTCTGTACTTCAGTCTGAGGTGCTTAATTCAGACCTCTAAACTCGTTTACTTTTAATCTGTACCTGTAAAAATCTGTATGTTTAAGCATGGTATTATTCATAGAGAAGGCTGTTCTTTTTCTTAGAAGCCTGAAAATTGAAACAGCAGCCATACAATTCTCAGCATTGACAAAACTGAAATATATTGTGTGCTGTTTGGAGGGAAGACTGTTTTTTGGAGGTTTTCTTTTGTTTTTATCTGAATGCATGATATGCGCAAGATGTACCACCCTTGTAGGACATAATGCTGAAAGAACTATGACAGCAAAGGGGCTGTAGGCTTTTAGGCCCTCTCTATCAAGTGTGATATTTTAACCGCTCTAAATTGTAGATTTATGCTTTTGGCACTATTTTTGGTAACTTATCAGTGATAATTCAGTGGATTTAGAAGAGAGATCTAGCATTCAGATAACAGCTTCAAGGTAGCAGAAATCTAAGCTCTAAGTAACTTCATACTGGTTGTAGAATAGTTTATTACAACATCTCAAAAGCTGTGTTTGGATGAACTTAGTGAAGCTGTTAATTACTTTCTGTACTTATTACTATTAATACCATTTCTATAATCTTTGGAATTAAAAATGTAAATAAGATACTAAGCTGCCTAAGTATTTAAAAAGTTTAAAGGGAAAAAGGCTTACATCACTGTTTAGCGTTTCAGTGACCTCCAAGGGACAGATAACAGTGAAGACCAGCAAAAGCAGACACTCACTGCAAAAAAACCATTAACTTGTTATTATCACCTACTAATATCTCGGATATCCCTCACTCTTCCAAATTCTGGTTATATTTCTGGAAGCTGTAAAAATATCATGCATTTCTCCATATTTTGATTAGAATACAAATATATCTACACAGAAGCACGGTAAATTGTTGGTGAATGGATATCTTTACTTCTTTTAGACTGCAGAATAAAAGCACAATGAGAAAGACAGGAGAGACAGCAGAACAGAAGCTACAGATTTTGAAAGAGTAGAATGCAGTAAGCAAAAGTCATATTGAGATGTCTAAATCTATGAAACAAAGCTCTGGTTAGGTCAACATCACATTCGATTTTGTTGCCAGCATAGCATAACTTCCATATTGAATATATCTTTTAAATCTAACATTCTCTTCATAAAAATAATAACAGCTTCCATATAAACTGTCCTAAAAATAAATAAATGAGGAAAACTCTAGTTTGAAATTCAGCCTTGGAACACAAATGAACAAGTGTATATTCTGTAGTCATTTACTTCAGCAAAACTTCATGTCTTCAATGACCTTGTGCTGAGGTCTATTTGTATGTTTTCCATAAGAGTTTTAGCATTTAATATCTGAGTACAAAGCTTTAGGCTTACTTGTTACCAATAATAATAATAATAATAATAAAGAAAGCTGCATTTTTGAACTGGAGTCTTAGTGTTCATTGTTTAAAATTTTTCAGTATTTTCTTAAACATTTATTTTTTCAAACATTTATTTTTTTCATTTAGCTTAGTCGTGCAGTGGAATGTGTGGGAAACTTAAAACCTGATTGCAGGCTGCTGCATGGCACAGCACTGTACTGCTGCCCCTCTGGGCACTGTCTCCCCTTTGAACTGCCCTGTGGGCTGCATGCTAACAATATTATGCCCTCAGGAAAT
>NW_010110261.1:0-25263 GCF_000699245.1 Pterocles gutturalis | reverse complement strand
CTCAATTGTGACTGTGCTGTCCTTTGATGCCTGCATCTATCCAGCCTCACAGAAGAACAAAAGTTTGAAAGTCCACTTCTTGGCTCCAGGTCCCTTCCTGACATAAAGCCTGAGCTCCCCACAGGTTGCTGGCCTGCGCTTGAGCCAACCCTCCCCCTCCAACCTCCCACACAGGACTGAAACAGGTCCTACCCACACTGTTGTTCTCATACACAGTAGAAAACGCAGGGAACCAAAGGGGTCTCCTCTTCCCCTTTAAGGCCACCCGCAGCGTGGCAAGATTTCACTTTCCCCTGCTCCCAAGGCCGAGATGGCCGACAGTGCAGTAAGGCCTGTGGCGCTCTGAGCTGTGTACGGCAGCCGTGAGCGGCGAAGCTCGAAATGAAGTCAGCAGAACTGCTCTGTATATCATCCTGTTCATTAGTAAGCAGTAACTAAGGAGTAACTCCGCTTGCACATCACTTTACAGCCTCGTACATCAGCTGCGCACTGTGCCCACTGTTGCTGCCAGATTCCCACGCAGGGGACATCAATGTTGCCCAATTGCAAAGTCGTTCTCTTTCTCTGACTCCTGAGGGATGCAGGGCTAGTAACCCTACACTCCGACCCTTTATGACTGACTCCCAGCAATATGCAAAGTAGGAAAGTCAGGCTTCTTCTAGTCAAATGGGAATTTGAAAATTGTCTGATGTGCTCCTAACCAGTTGCTGCCATAGGGCATTGAAGAATGAGTGTTTTAGGTCACCTACACGCTCAGTTCAAAACTCATACGCAGGTTTTACATCCCTGATTCAGAAGCCTTACCTTTCTTATCTTGACTCGGGATAGTTCAGCTTTGTGTCCTGAACAGCCCCAGTTTGATCCCTGGTTTGTTATACTGGAGGGTGTATGTTGCATTAAAAAGTGCTTTTCTACTGTTCAACCTGGTGTGAGCTTGGACAATTTCTGTTGGTCAGAAGAAATATATCACCCACTGGTATATTAGTGCCTTCGCCTGGGTGTGTCTGTCTGACAGGCTTCCCTCCGTGCCTGAGCTACACGGCCCAGGAGCTCCGCTTGCACCTGATGGATTTCAGCAAAAGCCTGTGTTGGGAGAACACTAATGAGCCATACCAGTAGAGATATCTTTCGTACTCCAGCATGTTCACTACTCACAGCATCTTAATTAGAAAAAAAATTTCTGCGGCAATACCTCAGTCTCTTAGAAAATCAACTGAAGTAATAACAGCATCAATGTTTTCGTTACCTGTCTCATATGGAAAGCATGAGCTTGGGAAGCTCTCCAGAACTCTGTTCACTCTGAAATCAAAGGTCTCACTTCACCCAATGTGTGCCTGAAGGCTTCATCGGTAGCAAGAGAAGAGCGGCCTCTTGCAATGGCTGCACTGCAGAAACACTCCATCCTAAAACTGAAGGGAAGCACTGAGCAATCCAGCTAGATTAAAGCAGATTAAAAGACATATCTGTTAAATGGAAAAACAGTTGGAAGCAAATTTCAGGATAGTTCAGAAACAGCTGCAAGAATCCCTGGTTAAAAGACCATGTTATGCAAAACCAACTAAACCTGGGATGTTGTGAACATACAGTGTGTATACTGGAATTGGCACATGGTGCTACTGTTAGGAACATGCCGCCTGCTCCCTGGCTACAATGTGGGAACTTGTATGTTCTCAGGATGCCACCACCACTTCGCAAATGCACCATGCATTTTTGGAGAAGCTTTGGTGTTGTATGGAGATGGGGACCAGGAAGCAATGAGGCAGCTAAAGACTTTCTTCAGCTGAAATCACTTGACATAAACCTGATGTGGGGTGTGGACTAGATGGTCTTTTCAATCGTCAAGTCTAGGAATTGTCATGTTGAGACGATATTGTGTAAAAGCTTCTAGCTCTGCAAGAAGTAGAGTTCTTTGTCAGGTATCCAGCTCTCTTCATTTCACAAGCACTGGTACCTACCTACAGAAGTTGTTAAGAGCCTTATGGATGAATGCCTTGTTTGCTTTAACAGGAAATTCTAGTAAATCACTGATTTTGAAAACCTCTTGCTTCTGCTTTTAAATAGGAAGATGGCAGTCTAACTTTGGATTCTTAATTTGAATGGAAAAGATGAAGATTTCACATCTTACTAAGCTTTTAAATGTGCAAATCAATTTTTATTCCATATATTCAGCTACAGATATTGTAAAATTAGGTACTTAATTATTATTTTTAAATAGAGCTGGAATACTTATTAATTGCCACATTTGCAGCATTTGAATTCTTTTCATCTATCAGTATATTTAGGGAAAAGGGAACATTCAAAGGCAAAATGGGAAAATTTTTACTGGGAATTATGTGTTTGTGTTGAGAAAATAGAATGTGATCTAACTGCAGGGAAGACCAAGGCTGAAGTACATTCCCTGACAAAGACCAAAATAACTCAGCTGCCATACAGTTACCTCTCATGAAACAAAATATTGTATCTTATTGAATATGATGCATAATATATAACCTAGAAGATTGTTTTAGTGCCTGGATGATTATTATTCTCAGCAGCCATAAGAGAGACATGTCTTTGTCTCTTGATCTCCTTAAGGACACCCCAGGTTTTGCTAAGCCCTTGAGAAAGGAAATGTTTCAGGCTGCTCTGCAGTGATTGTTTTATTGTCTGCAAGGAAAGCTGCCTGATGGCCCTGCAGGATCTGCATGAGGGGAACACAAAATCTACCTGAGATTACATTTTACACAGTCATATAACAACATGACACAAGATAAAACAAAATGTTGGAGAGCTGGAGTTAAAATCTGACCATGTAAATAAATTGAAGCACATGGAGAAGTATGTGAAGTTACATTTAACGTTTGGAAGGCTCAGGCTTAGCTATGCATTTCTTTCATCTCTGTTTTGTGTCAAGCAGACTCTTAAAACTCTTTTCATGTACTTGATTGGTGAGTAAATAATAACAAGTCAACATCAACCATCTGTTGCATATTAACAATTTTAATTTTAATGCATCTAATGATACCTGGCTTAATGGTATTTTTTACTTAGTTGCCAATATCAGCAGAATGAGCTTGATAATTGACAAGGGCATGTAATTGATTGTTGCAGGTGGAGATGTACCACTTATTATTGTATGCACTGAGCAGAGTGCCTTCAGAGACTGTGGGTTTTGATCTCTAAAAATGTAAATTATTTTTAATTTGAAGGATGAAATTTGGTCTTTAAGGTACTGTCAAAGGCTAGCTGAAGAAGGAAAAAAGGGCCCATTGAGGAAAATCAAATCTGAGCTGTAAAACAGCTATAAATTTCTGGCAAAAAATCTTTTCTGCAGACCTAGTTTTCAGCAGCAGCTTTGACAAAGGACAGTGAGCAGCAACAAAAACTCAAGAGCAGAACAGGTGCCTCCACAGAATCACAGAATCACAGAATGTTAGAGATTGGAAGGGACGTCGAAAGATCATCTAGTCCAATCCCTCTGCCAGAGCAGGAACACCTAGATCAGATCACACAGGAACGCATCCAGGCGGGCTTTGAATGTCTCCAGAGAAGGAGACTCCACAGCCTCTTTCCTCCAAGAAAGTGTCGGTGCTGTCATCCAAAAGCAGTAACCAGGATCTTCCATCCGATGACAGTTGAGAACGCAGTATGAAAACAAAAAGTCTCATCAACAGTAGTATTGCTTTTAATCATTATGTTTGGCTAGTTCCACAAGGAGAAAGGAGCTTAACTGCTCAGATCCCAAGATGAACAGAAATGGGAAATTCTCCTACTTTTTGGAGAGACAGTACAGGCTTTAAAATCCAGTACAAAAGGAATAACTCTGTCTTATTTTTCTCACCTTCACAAATGAAAACTTGAAAGAGTAGAGAAACAGTATTCTTAGAAATAAGCTGGCACAAATTTTTGCAACCACTGATTAAAATAGCACTTCCATCTAAAAAAATCAGACATGTGCCGTGCCCTTTAATGCTCAATATACTTCATAATGTTCAAATGGCTGAAGGGGACCATCTTCTTCAAGATTTTCACCACAGATAGTTCACTTATAGAAAACATCTCTCATGACTACTTGAAATTTTCCCTCACATAGCAATGTGGTATCTTCTTGGTGGAGCTACAAATTATAAGAGGAGACAGAAAAGGTCCAAAGATGCCAGAGAAGCATTTGTTCTGAAGCTGGGAATAAGATATATGACCTCCATGTCATCTTCTGGAATGACAGATAAGTGAAGTGGTCTAATGGAGTGACACAAAGGTGCACTGTGAGCTATTAATCCACAAAAATGTTATCTGCATTTTAATGTTATGGGTGGTAGCAACCTTTGATTCTGGTTTAAGAAAGTAAGTTTTGGAAGTTTTGCCACTTCATTGTAATGGATGATTATACAATGATGTCAGAGCTCTAACAAGATCTGGTACTGATATATAAAGTCAGGCAAACACAGCCTGCAGGTTTTTCTGAGCTTTTTCTTTCCTAGAGGTTTTATGGCACTCATCACTGCAGTATCTATGTATCCTCTGGTTAATTAGATATGCATGACAGTTTCCTTACTAGGGGCCTGCTTCCCAGTTTAAGAGGTTTTGCTTTGGGTAAACATGGCATTTTCACTCTTCTCCATCCTCCATTAATTTAATGATGGTGAGAAAGCTTCTCTCAAACAGGCTCCTGCAGTGCACCCTGAATGTCATCATTAGTCTGAAAGTTCCTTTCTCAGCTAAATATTTCAGATGAAATTACATATTTCCTACTCTTGCTTACTTTGATGTAGACTCTTTAGCTTGCCTTTTTCCACAAGACTGCAACTACCTTGGCAGATTATGGCCAAAGGCTTGGCTAGTTGGACCCTAACTTGATGAAGGTGTTCAAAGTGAACCTTATGTTGGCATTAAAAGTCTGCAAGAAGCTCACAGTAATCAAAGCACAGCAGCGGCATGGACCATTAATATGCCGTGTATGACCTTGCTTCCACTTTCATCCCTGATAACAGTAAGTGCCATGACCCAGTTTGGGACTTCTGGGACATGGACTTGGATGGGGCTCTTTGAGGCCTTCCCAGGCTGGTGAGCCAAGAGACTTTTGTCTATGCTAAGTGAAAGACTAAGTCTAACAGGACCCCAAAGCTGAGCATAACTCTCACAAGCACTGTTCACAAAGAGCACGGGTCCAAACTCCTTCAGACTATTGCCCTGTTGCACCTCTTGGTGCTTCTGTCTTGCCCACATGAGGTTCTGCTCTGGTCTTGTATAGGTTCTCACACTGTATTAGTGTCCTGTACTTCTAATGACAATCCAATTACTAATTTTTCTTGCTACACGTTTGTGGTTGAAGCCTGTGAATTTGCTTTGCTGAGCTTACCACTTCAATGATTTATCTCTATGTATTTATTCACGATAATCTGTATAATAATAATTTTATAAAAATATTTGTTTCCTGCTGGAACTGCCCTCCAACAATTGTTTTTATCTGAGAATTTTGTGAACAGTGGAAAAATGAAAAATCCTTTATTTTAAACTGTAAAATATCATAAGTGACCACATTTTTATAAAAGCTGTCAGTTATGTGAATCATGAAGAAATTAGTAAAACTGCAACCTGTTTGTAGATGGCTGGTGAGAATCGTTGAATACATTAGTTTTAATGGCCAATTTTACCACTGTTAGCTCAATCAGCACATGAATTATATTTCTGAAAGCTAAGACAACTTGGACACATTATCCAAATTTCTTTCCAACATGTTGGAAGCAAAGCAAACTGCCGTGTTTACTGAAGAGGACAGCTTTGCTGTGAGAGCTTATTTTTATTCCTCTTCTTACTCAGTTACAGGGAAAGATCCTATAATTATCGACTATCTTTTAGTGGTGATTTACTTGGCAAAGATTGATTAGCACAATCAGTCACTCTAAAGCAATTTTCATCACCATATACTAGATGGTTTCTTTCCTACTTGATTAGCAGTCCTGCTGCAGGTTACATTGTAGATGTAATTCTATAAACATGGCTTGCAAATTGTTGTTATAGGGCAAATCCATATCTAAATATAGAAATTATTAAATATTTATGAATACTAATTGTGTGCATGCGCATGTGCACACGTGTGTGTGTTTGCATATAGGCCTATGAAGAAAATCTGAAAAAGTTGATTATATTTTAAATATGGAGCTAAAGATTTGGATTCAGAGATTAATCTTCCATATAGGTATATGAATAATATTTTTGTTTGATCTTATCATCCTGCCCCAACATAATCTGAGTAAAATAAATTAAAAAATCCTTAGATATGCTTAGCAGAAAGTAATTCACATTTGTCCTTTAAAAAGTACAACTAGCTTAATACATTTTATCTCAGGAATTGTGTTCAGATTGTTTGGGGGGCAGGAGTTATTTATTTGGAGAGTTTGCTTTTTGAGTTATTCTATTCTAAGCTTTGGGTTTTAAAGGCTGCACTGTTTGGCTCTGTTCTCTAGAGCTGACCTTAGGTGAACTGCTACCCCAACTGAAGAAATTATATGTAATTCCTATCCTAAAATCTTCTTCAGATTGAAAAGAAAGCAGAAGCAACCATGGTCAAGTACAGATTCAGCAGAGCTGCTGAAGTGTCTGCAACTGTAGGTATTGTGAGGCAATGTGTATAGTATAGACTAAATAATATAGTTTCACTCTTAGAGCTATGTAAATAATACATTTGCCTATAAAATGTACTTTACAGAACCCCAGGTTTAATAAGCATCTGAACATCATTGATTCTGCTTCTTGGTACAGTTTCCCATGCTGTACAAATAGAAGGGCAAGCAAACTGCAAATGTGCACAGGAGGTGCAGAATATCTATCAGATGGGGAGTTTCATTGCTTTGAGTAACTTCTTAACCTGGGGCTGATCTAGAAAAAAAAGAAGGAGTCTTCTACACTCAGACCATGGTCTGGAGTAGTGTCTTCCCTCAGTGGTTCTGCTGCAAAAGGAGAGGCTGAATGTGAAGCCTTGTAAGGGTTGTAGGACTTGGGAGAGGGACAAGTTCGACAGGCAGCTGCCGTAGGTTCCTATCTCCCACTAGAGCCAGGAGCCAGCGTGAGGAGATTGCCAGTCTCCTTTGCTGGCTGAAATGAAATTATTTCCTGATTTTCCCAGAACTGATTTTCCTGCTGGGTAAATTCAGTCTTTCACTTTACCTTGACTCTCCTTTCAGTGCCAGCTTGGCTACTCAGTTCCAACAGTGGATGCAGCATTTTAGACCAAACATTTTTTTACATACTGAAGGGGGAGAAATGAAAGCCTTTTGAAGTTTCAGTGGACCTTCTCAAAGGACCTTCAAAGGACCTTCTCCTTCAAATGGGGAAAGTCTTCCTGGCTTGGTACAACCCAGACCATAGTTGTGCATAGGAGAATATATATATATCGCCTACTCTCTTGCAAGTCACAAAAGCAGATAAAAATGGGAAAATAATCTTGCATTTAAAAAAGCAAAACTGAAGAAAGGTTATGAAATTTTCTTGAGTTTCTAAATATATAGCCCTGTTTTTAGTGAAAACTTAGCTCTGTTTACATATCTTATTTTTTCTGTGCACTTATGTTACATCTACTGTAAGAGTTAAAGGAGTTGTATCAGACCACATACAACAAATGAGTATAAAAAATGTTGTCGTACAAAGTCACACAACTGCTACCTTATAAAATACTGGAAAAAAAAAATGTTCATTTTTTTTGCAAATGTATCTGGACTTTCTCTAATATAAATACACAGTCCCAGAGGGAAATGTTTAAAAGGATTCCCCCTGATCTGAAGACAAAACCTGTATGTTCATATAGGAGTCCAAGTTTGAATTCTTCCTTACTAAGTAGCAGAAAAGAATAAGTAACCAGGCTAGTACACACAATTCATTCTTCTAAGCATGGTACCAGTCTGTAAAATTTATAGATACAAAAGCCTGAGGAAAGCAAAGCAGATAAGCAAGCTTGTAGAAATGTAACTCTGGTGTACCACTGTAACCCACAAAAAAACGTGACAGTATCATCGCAAGGAAATGTTATTATTCTGTGTAATTCTAACAGAGAGGCTTTAAGTCACTCATGTAGAACGTAACAAGAAGAATAGAAAAGTTTCCATTTTTTGCACTTCTAAATGTATGGGATATTAGCAAATATAAAATAGCACCTTTTATAATGTAGGAGATGTTAATAACAGGAATTGCTACTATATTAAATTTCAGCTGTAACGTCTTTGGAGACTTTTTTTGCAAACTCTCACCATTAGAAGCAGTGATAGTATCACGGCAGCATGCAGCATGGTGAGGCTTTTCATGTCAGGCTATGTTCCATTCCTGAATCGGCTCTGTGCCACAAGTAGTATACACATTACCACAGTGTGGGACCCGTGAATTTATGTCAGGAATTTGGGTGAAAGCAGTGAGCTCATGTAGAGGGACTGCAAAAGTTTTTAGTTAGCCAAGTGAGAGATGCTGAGACTATTTTAAATAGCATTTGTGGCAAATCACTATATTCCAGTTGAACAATAATGAAGAAAACTCACTGATCTGTAATGATTTCTGTTTTTTTGTAAAAACTTTGATTATTCAGCTGGAGAAGATCTCTCAGATCATGCGGTACGACCTCCTGTGTGGAGCATGATTTTCCTGTACAGTATGCCAACAAGAAATGTATCTAACTTATTTTTGAACACCATTAATGAAGGTGACTCAGGTTCATCAATAGAAAGCATTTTTCCATTATCTAATTGCTTGCCTGCTAAGAAATGTTTCCTTTTATCTAATTCTGATCTTTTAATTTCACACCATTAATTCTGATTTGATTTCTAAAAAGAAAACAAGCAGTTATTCCTTTAGCTTTCTCTTCAGATGTAAGCAACTTGTAAATAGCTTCAAAAACAATTAAGTAATACCAGCTTAGTGCTCCATAATATATGATAATCACCTTTGCCATGGCTGCTTTTCAAATGAGACCAAATAGGTACGTACTTGGTTTAAAAAAAAAGGCTTTTCAAAAAGATCTCCTGAGTAGCCAAATCTACAATATTAGATACAGGAACCAAACCCAACCTTTTATAAATAATATATTTCCCACTGAAGTGAGGGATACATTTAGTTTTTGTTAGATCTGAGTGGGTACTTTCAAAATACTCTGGCAGACAAAATATTGAAAATGTCGGCTATATATTTGCACTGAAGAACACACAACTGAAGTAGATTTATTAGCACAAAATCCCATGATAAGCCCTCAAATCTATTTAAATGATACCTGTAACTATTAAAATTCACAAAATCAGGAATTAGAAAATGCATAACCAACCTATAATTCAAGTCCTGAATTGTGCCTTTGAAATGTGTGTTGTAAATAGCAAATCAGAGAAGGCATCAAATCAGGAAATAATATGTATCGTTTATGACTGGTTTTCACCGTGATGCAATCTCAAACATTTGGAAGAAACCTTTTAAATGATAGGCAGGAAATTAAGGTTTTCTGCTGGAGAACATTGCAAATTCCTATCTCAGTGAGTGATTATGGGCCACACTGATGTCAACAGCCAGTGTGGTTGCTTATACTCTACCTGGCTCTCCTTTTAAGTCCCAAGCTTGTATCACACTATTTTCTCTAAACTCATTATAGTTGGGACTAAAATGTGCTGATAAATCATAACATTTTCCTAGAGACCATCTGGTATCCAAAGTCGTGGGAGTGTTGGCTGCTCTGCCTGACCTCACATGCAGTTAATCTTAAATCTATTACTCTTCATTTAGTGAAGGAGAAAATGAGGAGTGTCTCCTTCGCTTGCAAACAAGGAAAGTTTAAAAGAAAAAAGAAACTTTTGAAATAGATATCAGGACAGTTAAGTGCTAATATCTAACCCTGTGGAGCTGAGGTTGAGAGCTTAAAAGCTCCTTTCTAATTTTCAGATTAAGAGTAATTATTACACAGCAAGGTTCAAATTCAAAAAAACATTAAAGCTGCAACATACGAACTGAGACAACAGACAAGTGACTATAGAGAAACACCCTTTTATTTTGGTCACAGCTGAATTTCTAAAACAGATCTTCCTTTCCAAGGAGTGGAAGTCCTGCCTGCTGCTGTGAGGGATTCCACCTTACAACCTGTGTGCTGCCGGACACTTCCCCAAGAGCTGCTTCCCTGGACCTGGAGCCTCTGCTTGCCCAAGAGCCCTGTGGTGAGGGGCTGCACGTGGAGGACATATCTCCTCGCCCTACTGTTGCAGGATGCTTTGCATTGTCCCTCCAACAAAAAGCCATCTCTAGCAAGGGCAAAATGGATTTACGCCTCCTTCACAAGTGCAACAACCCTGAGCCTTGCCAGAAGCTGCAGCCATAGCCATCAGCTTGGATAACCAGCATCTGCACCCTCTCCTGTCAATAACAACAGTCTGTATGGCTAGATGGGCAGGTCTTTACCTTGCAGTATTCTCAGGACATTTTTCCTCTTTCTCTTCAACACAAGACTAAATCCATAATTGCAAAGCCACTCAGAGGGATGATGGAGAATTGTTTCTTCCATGCTTTAAAGGAGAACCCCAAAATGTAGATGACCCTCAGAGCAAATCCTTTGACCACATTTATCCTCATTCTACAGGGAACTGAAGAGAGCCCTTGTCTGCCAGCGTTAGGATTCACATAATCAGACCCAATTACTTTATTTGTATTTATTTTTATCCACTGAAAGAAAACAGCTTTTTTTTTTTTTCCAGAAGAGATTATTTTTATTTTATTTTTTTCTACAGAAAGCAGCATACCACAAGTAGGAAGATGTACACTTAAGGACATTATAACACTTAAAACAGAACAGCAACCACAAATCCAGCAAGAAGTCTGGGGATTGTTCTGAAAGGCAAATAACAAAACAACATTCTATGGGTGATGATGCCTATTCTAGACAGAGAGTGACAGCTGAGTGTCAGTGATGGATAAAGCCATTCCTGTGTGTGTACACTCAGGCACTAGCAAAGCCACCAGGACTTTGTATTTTTTCCAGTGATGTTAATTGGAGTTTTGCCATTAAAATTAGCTTGAGCAGACTTAGGCCCCTAATTACCATAACTCTACTTGTACATATCTACAAGAAATAATTTAAATAAGTATCACTTTCAAGCCTCTTCAACTATATGAATGAGTGTTCCACATCCAACCAAGAGATTTTAAAGTGAGATACTCAGAGACCTTACAAGCTAAGATCTAGCTGGAGACAGGAAACGAATTTGGTTCCAGAGGCATTAAGCATGTAATTGCAGGGTGGATTGATGCCACCTGGATAAAAGAACCCAGATGAGCTGCAGATGTCAGGTGTCCAGTCAACCTAAAAATAACCCCATACCAACTGCACAGTACTGAAGATGGATATAGCATTGTCCAACCTTGGCTTTAGACAAGGTAAATGTGATTTAGTACATTATAAACCTCGAAAAGATATATTAATAAGCCTACCATTGGTAGTACATGTAACTACAACTGATACATAAAAACATATGCACACCCTGTTATTTGCACAAAATTACTGCCATTAAAAAACAAGGGCTGATGAGCCAATGTTGCAACCCTCTTTACCTTTGATCAAAATACTTCTTGTTGTATCTTTGACTTACTGAATTCTAACACGGGGAAAAGCATTTAAAAAGTACTCTGGTCTGAGAGACATAACTTTCAGAGACTGATGCTTAACACAAATGACAATTCATCTTTTCTTTGACAGATTGCATAGCTAAGCACTGAAATCTATTTCTTTATTGTAACCACTTGATAGCAATTTATGCACAATGCTCAAGTTTAAAACTATTAGGTCAACTTTCATAAAAGAAGTTTGGCTGAGAGACAAAGTCTGAGAGATGACAACGATACCAGGATTCCTGCTAACAGTTGTACTTCATGTGGCTGAATCTGAGTGGGACTAGAGTACCAAGGTGTTCACAAGAAGATATATTAATAATGAATCATTTAAGGCACTGAAGTCCCTCTCAGCTTGCCCCATGGGATATGCTTTTCATTGCACACCTTCAAAATGAGCTGGGATAGTAGCAACCCAATAATAGTCCCACTTGGAGAAAACTAAAGTTTACTTTAATTTCAAAGTAAGCTGAGGCATTTCAAAGCGCCTGAGGTATCTGCTCTTACTTGTTTTAGGAGTTCCATATTAATACATGAAGATACATAATTTATAGTCAATCATGAAAAGTTTTGCCATTTATATACAGACCGGTATCTACTGATCTAGGTGTTCCTGCTCCAGCAGGGGGATTGGACTAGATGATCTTTCGAGGTCCCTTCCAATCTCTAACATTCTGTGATTCTGTGATTTATTTATCCTGAGCTATAGCAAGGTTAATAGGGTTATACTAAGCCTCATTGCCTGTTAATGCAATTACCAAAAATTTGACATGTAGTTAAACGGGAATCTTCAGCAGGTCCTGCTGCTGGACACATGTTGCTATATTAGAACCTCCCTGCTCAAGTGCAGATATTAACTTTTACCAGTGTTTAAATTAAATGTTTGATTCTGCACCACAATAGAGTAAATTGAAGGGAACAGTGGGGATCAATGCTATTCATATTATTTCTACATTATGCATACATCCTGGGCTTTACCAAGACAGAATTGCTGACAGTTACTCTTTTCTGCCTCCACTTCAAATATGTGAGGTATACAGAGGTATTTATAGGCAGATTATATTTAAGCATATTATATGTATATTGTATGTGTTTTATATTCTTGTGTGTACATACATTTGAAGGTAAAGTAAAACCATTAAATAAGAAATTTTCCCTTTATTTACACTGTTTTCCACAAGCAATAGGTATGTGAAAAGGTGATTTAAAAAACACTGAAACTCAAAATAGATTATCAGGCAGTTCCCTCATCTAAGTGAATGCCTACGTTTCTGGAAAAAATAGATTGCCTTTTTAAAAGGATGAAGGTACCTTCTACTGTGACTAATCTTATCCAGCCACCTGAGGAAGGCATAGCAGGAAACAATTTATTGAGTATAATTATTCAGTACGCAGGTAGCAGTAAATAACAAACATGAGCTTCTTACAGTATAGAGTCAATGGAAGAAATACCTAATTACTGAGGATTTTTGCAAACCTTTTTAGACCACAGCCAACATCCAGCTCTTAGGAACAGTGTATCATGATCTGCTGTGGAAAGACTTTTGACCAACATATCAGCATTCGATATTGTTGCTGCATTTCTGTGACAGTGATAAAAATGTATAACATATCAGAATATGGATAATATAGCAGTCTAATTTTATGAAATGTAAGAACTCATAATTACACAAACAAGTTGTTAATATAATATAAATAATCCTAATTAAATGTTTCTGTTGCATTATCCTATTCTCTGGCTCAACTAAATGCATATTGTTTCAATTTGTTTCAAGTATTTTGGAATCTATCAATTCATCATCTTCTAGATGACTATTGTTAGAAACCATATGAGCCTGAGATATAAGATGGTTAAAAATGTCATTTAGACATTATAGTCCCTCCAAACGGAAATCAAGTATTCATTACATTGATCTCTGCAGCATATAGAAGGGGAGGCTAAATGTGCCTTCCAGAAATTTGGCATTTGCAACATACAGAATGCTAATACTAATATTCCTCACTTCCTGCTATTCTGCTCCCTTTTTGTCTTCTTTGGCTGCTTCAGAGAGATGGCTCTTCTGGTAAGAGGTTGGTCCTTATTGGCCTCATTCTCGTAAAATAAGAAGTTACGGGAAATAGTCTGTAGCTGTTGTTCCCCTGAGAAAGAAACTTCCTATTTTTGGAATGGGTTCCCTCCTGTCCCCTGCTCTATCAATGTCTATTAATACTAAATTATCTTCCAATGACCTGAAGACCCTTGAATTTTATAATTTCATTTTAATCCCACATACTTTTAACTTTTTTAAGTCCCCAGGTATGCAAATGCATTAAAATAATACTTTTCAAATTTTAATTAAATATTTTTAAAGACATTTAATTTTTTAGTACTAAACTGCTATTCTAAGCACCTTTATACTAAACATCAAGGAAGTTTAAAGCAAAGACAGTGCTCTGTTTTCTGCATTCTCTTTCAGAGCCTTGAAAGATTTACAACTATATCATCTGGATAGTTTTCTTTATGCTGTCTTTTAGATTTTTTGGTGGATATGTGAAGAATTTATATGGCTGATAATCCTGTAGACAATGCTACATTGCCTAGCATTCTGAAAGCTTGACCAAAAAAAATGGAATGTGTTAATGGGCTAGTGAATAATCACACTCGGTTTTGCAGATTTTCTTCCTTGTGTGCTTCTATTTTTAATAATGGCAATAGCTGTTCTGATTGCAATTTTTAAATTTAAAATAAAATTTAATCACCTTTACCTAAATGCAGACTCATTTTTGCCATCTTTCTTTATTGCTGATACCACATCAAGAAATATGGGTAATCTCCCAGTAACAGTATTTTATTCAAGACTGTTCAGTGGGTTTCTAGGTGACCCAGACGCATTATAGCATGATATTTTATCTTCTTCATTATGCCTCTTTTGCTTGGCATACATAGTATTTAAACTGTAGGTTGGTGCCTTCCTATATCTTTTGCAGTTTTTTATGTCTTTCCTCCTATAAATATTCTTTGCCCTCCCACTTTATGGCTCTTCATTGTCATGGTATGAGCTTAGTCCCATTGCTTCTCTCAGTTTTGTCATTCTCATATTTACAGTATCGGTGTTATTGGATGTGGTATCTCCTCTGATGCTAGTATATACATTCCAGTGCTGCTTTTTTATGGCTTTTTTTTTTAATTGAGTTATAGATTTCACTAGAATTAGACTTTGCTCTGACAACTTGGGATGCCTTGCATCTATTATCTATCCTAGCCTATATTCTTCTTAAAGCACCATACTCACAGTTTGATCACACTGTGAACTGCATCAAAAATAAACTCCACGTTTTCTTTTGCTCTTTCCATTCTCCTTTAAATGTTACTTTTTTAATATGATATGCCTATTAAAACAGCATCAATTTTTTGCATCTTTATGTGTAATCCATCTTTTCCATGTAAGTCACAGATAGCACATAGACTATCAGGTATCCAAACCTTTGAATTCAGTAATACATGAGTGTATCTGAGTTTCCACAACTGATTATTCTTAACGTTGTCATGGGGATTACAAATCCCATTATATTGCATTGACATTTCCACAGTTTCAGTTTAACAGTTCAACCTTGCTGTTGCTTCTTGCACATTCTGAATACCATCTTGTACATAATCATTCTTTTTATATTTTGTAGGTACTCCTGGTATTCTCTATTTCTTTTTTTATTTTTACAATTTCTGTTCAAGATCCTTGACATTTAATCTCCAGCCTTCCTCAGCTTCCACTCCAGCCTTCTTAACTTTCCATTGCATTTCTCCCTATTACTTCCCTAGCTTTTCATCAGCTTTCCTCACAGGTAGCAGTGCAAAGGGATTCAGAAGTCTGTTCTATTTTTTTTAATTCTCTCTACTCTCTGAAGCAAAAAACAGATAGTTCTGAAGCAAGGAAAAGGCAGAGTTCCCAGACTCCTAAGTATGAAAGGTCAGCCTGATCTAGGAGCTTTCAGAAAACCTTATTAAACTCCTACTACACATTACATTGTCTTTTAAAGTTCCCAGATGCAAACGCAACAGCCACCGAAAGCAAAACAAATGCATATGGCTCATTAACACAAGAAATAAACCAATGCATAGAGTGGACATCAGAGTCATCATTTCAAAGTGCATTGAGATAGGAAGGCCGCTGAATATTTGACAGAAATTATTGTCTCCAAATTGCACGGCTATTTCTAGTTCTCACAACAGTCCTTTGTGTCCTCCCCTGGCTAAGTACTACTCTTGCCACAGAATTCATTAATTTTAATTAAGAAATCAATTTGAAAAAAACAATACATTTTGCTACGACATTTTGAAATTCACATTCTCCTTGCTTCTTTCTTGGAGACACAAGAGGAGACAAATTCAGTATGACAAACCTTAATTTGCATAGTTTTGGAGCCAGGGACATGGAGTCACTCCAAGTCAATATGGAGATGCTAATTTATCATGTCCACGTACATTTGTTCACACACAGCACCATCTGATGCTTATGTGCTAAACAGAAATATTGGCATTAAGCTAAAGTTGTCACACAATTCAGCAAGGTTTGAAAATAATTATGGCACAGACAGTTTGGATCTGATTCCAGCCCTCAAGGATGTCACACAATTTCCATACAGTTGAAACTCAAAAAAAAAAAAAAAAAAAGAAGAAACCCAACCAAAACCAAAAAAACCCATAAATTTCAAACTTTGGGTGGTTGTAGACAACAAAATGGAGCAACTCACTTAAAATAGCAAGGAGTGGAGAATTATAGGTAAATACTTTGAAATTAATGTCTGTTTTCATTGTTAATAGTCAGGCCAAATTCTGCAGTGTTTAAAAGTTTGTGCTCGCTGCTAACTTTCTTCTGGCAGCCTGTGAGGCTTGTTCCAGCCCTGTTCTCTGCCAGATAGAGTGCAAAGAGGGAAACATCTGCCTCCGCCTGCCAGGGCACTGAAGAGATGTCTGACCTAAAGTAGGTGACTACTCCTTCCAGAGTGGGAATTGGTGCTACTCAGCACAAAAGAGGCCAGACATTATTTTCTTTTGTAACAGGATACCTTTATGTCACCACACTCTACCAAAACAACGTGAAGTGAATTGCTATAGATGAGAGGCTGACCCAACACTGCTGTTAAACTATTGACATTCAGACAGAGAACTTCTCTGTCAGGTACAGTATTTTAGGGGGGAGGCAGAGTAGTGGGATGCAAGTTGATGTAGGCTAAAAAGAAGAACAAACTCTTCCAACTAATTCCTGTCTCACACCCTTCTTTCACAGTGCTGGGAATTAATTTGGTTTTGGTATACTGCCACTGTTTCTAGTCAGTTTTTGGATCCCAAATGCCATTTTTAGAGAGCCAGACATAAGATGCAACATGGCCAAGGAACCTGTTCTTCTCAGACTCCAGACCTGCACTGCCAGCCTGCAGCTGTCTTCAGGAAAAGGCAAGCACCCAGCACATGGCTCCCTGGCTTCCTAATGCTCTGTGGACATGCAGGCTGCATCCATTGATGAATTGGTTCCTTCACTCTTCACACTCACGGGGCTCTTCAAACAACTGAATCCTACTCAAAACAGAAAGGCATTTTCTAACCCAAATTTTTGGAGATGGAAGGAGGCAAAAGGATTACAACAGTTCACCTGTACCACAGACATCTGTTCTTAGTGTGCCTCTGCATTCGCTGCCTACAGCCAGGACTCCTGCAGCAGGATAAAACCAACAGTGCTGGTGCCAGCAGCTGGCTGTCATCCCACTGTGGTCCCAGAAGGACATAAAGATGTGGGGATTATATAATGTTTCTGAAAGTGATAAAAGAAAATGGAAAAGGGAAAATCTCAGTGCACTCCTGCACTCCTGAAATTGAAAAAGAACTTGATTTTTTTTTATTTATTGATTTTTAAAATGCAATACCAGAACACAAATGTTTCAAGGGGCTGCAAAGGGGAGAAAGAGGAATGAAATGATACTGCAAAATTGTATGGGATATGTATTACTAGTGCTTGTTCTGCACCTAGTCTGCATTCCTAACGTATTCATCTACTCAAATCAATAAGAGTTTGGGGTATGCAAAGAATCTGAAACTGGGTTTAATTTTCATGCTAGTCAAAGTTATTTTTCTTCAATTTATCATATACTGTATTTGACATATGGCTTTTCTCTCAATCACTAATTGACTGGTACATGCTTTGTGCTCCAGTGAAGGTAGATTTAATACATTGGACATCGGTGTCAGCTATTTTTGTCTTTTGAATTACAAATTTAATTTTTAAAGTTGTATTGTACTATTGTTTCTACTCATTTCACATTCTTTTCCAGCTCTTTGGTCCCTCATTTCATAACTAATGTTTTACTTCAAGTGAACAAGTATCTTGAAGACATCAAAGGTGCGTGACATCTCTCAAAAGATCATGATAGCCTCCTTCATTCTCTATATTTCTTAATGTGGAGACATCCAGTGAAGGATGACACACAGGGCTGTGGTAAACAGATTTAGGAAAAGTGACTCACTGTTTTTTCAGTGCTGTTACCAGTGGATTGTCATTGCCCAGATTAACTGGACTATGGAGTTGAGCATTTATCTAATCAGCTAGCAGATGCACACATTAAAAAAAGAGAGATGCACATGTTAAAAAAGTGTAACACTCATCTTCCATTAGATTTTTTTTTTTTTCGGTTCAAGCTGATCTTTTCACTCAAATTATTTTTTCCGGTTTTAAAGTAATTTTGAAACTTAATTTTGTGTGTATTTATTTATGAAAATTAAGGTTTTTGATTAAATAACCTCTTAAAAATAATCTAGAGAAATGTCCTAATTTACATCCACTATTTTCTCAATCTTCTAAAAATTTGTCCTATTTGCTGAAGCTTTGCATCTGACTCTCTTAAGAATTGATTTAAAATTCTTAAGACTGCTCACTGCAAGTCTTTCTGGGCTGTATTTCTGACTGCAAACTTCCCTTTACTTTTATTTTTACTACTTCTCATATGACTGAGAGAAGA
Source organism: Pterocles gutturalis (assembly GCF_000699245.1). Taxonomy (NCBI): domain Eukaryota; kingdom Metazoa; phylum Chordata; class Aves; order Pterocliformes; family Pteroclidae; genus Pterocles; species Pterocles gutturalis. The sequence goes on along the minus strand of NW_010110261.1, from coordinate 6,678 downwards.
CAAATGCAAATCTTTTACTGGCAGTCTTAATATGAACAACATAGCAACTGGAGCTGTAGAGCATCACTTCTTGGCTAAAAACAAGTGGTGAGCGCAGAATGTGGAGGAGGGAGCAGGAGGAAAGGGAACTGCCAGGTCTCCTCTTCTTCTCTTTCTTCTTCTTAAATGTTAAACATGCATGAAGTTAATCTGACAGAAGAGAATACAAGACATACGATGGGTCTATGGATTCTCAGGGTATCCGAAAAAACAGACAAAAGACAGTGCTTTCCCTCATTTAGGAGAAAGATCTGAATGATTTGCTTGGAGGCAGTGCAAAGAGCATGACTGTAACTCTCCCATACAACAATAAAACTATAGCCCTGCTAGACTACTAATAGGGGAAAAAAAAGGAGGGGTGGGGTGGTGGTGGATATTTAGAATTAGCCTCCAGGACGGTCCTCAGCAAGGTATTAGCTGCCCTTCCTCATCTGCATTTCTACTTAAGGGCAACACAGAAAGAGAGGAAATGTAAGGAGACAAAAGGGCTAAAGATTAGGAAGAGGGAACTGCAGTATTGCTGCTGGGGGACGTCTAGTGCCTGATATCTGTTGTGCCAAATTGACCACAGGAACGTAAAAGCCTGAGGGAGCACAGACCTGGGATCAGTCTCATACCTGGAACAGCAGCAAAACTTCCAGCCTTGGCCATCCTTCCCACTAGCAGGGGAGCTAGATCCATAGTATAGATGCTGGGTAGCAATGGCTTTCTAGGTGACCTTCACATTAACCAAAGTAATCAAGGTGCATAGATATAGCACAGATCCTGACTTCTTGCTGTGTTTTGTAAATTCCCATATATCCTTTTTTTCAAATGCTGATTTTTGTCATTAATTTTAATTAGATTAGCTCTAACATTGCAGTTAGAGGCATTCTCTTAATACAGCAGAATAAAATGAACCAGCTTGCTCTCTCTAAATACTTTGCCATTTTGAGTGGAGTACCAGGAGAAAAAAAAAAAAAACCCACACAAAAAAATATAAAAACTAATGTCATGTTACAAATGCAATGAAAAAACAGCAACATCAATCCAGCCAATGAAAAACACATTTCTGTTGATGCTTGAGGGCATACGAGAAGTGTTAAAATATATGAGTGAGGAAATGCACTCAGTCAGATGTACAAATGACAACGATTTGGGGCAAGATTCAAAACATTGTGAAAGAAATTCCAACAGGCATCAACAAGCAGAACAAATACACTTTCTCAGATAAGATGTCTGGGAGGTTTTGCAGTAGCTCATTTGACCGTACGAGGCGATGATATATCAGGAGATAACATTTTTACAATCCCAGCCTCTGCAGGAAAAAAAAAAAAAAAAAGGATATTAAAATTTGCAGTAATGATGCTCGGTTTCTTAGTTTTGGATAAATCAGACACATTGAGTTTTCTGTGTGTCACTAGCTTAACTGTATATTTCCCTTGATATATCTACCACCTGCTGCAAAGAGTGGTTTCTACTTACCTTTTCTTTAATATGGCATATTCAGCTTCATCACAGTCTTAAAATTACTTTTTTTTTCTTGTATTGAAATAACCCTATTTTCTGTTCCTACTAAGATAAATTTTCCCATGCTTTTTTCAGTATCTGCCTCTGTTTTTTCTCAGGGACTGTGCACTTTGTGGCACAGCCAGTACCAAGCCACTACTGAGAAACTAAAGGTTTTCTTCTGATGCAGAGCAACAAGTTCACTGTGGTTAAGGAAACTGCAGTAGCTCTTAGGGGGTGATGTACTTCTCAGTTTGGGTGTTACTTGGCTTCAGAATCTAATTTAAAACCAAGCATATTAGCGGCAGCGACCTCCACCCATGCATAATTCAGACTCTAATCCACTTCTGGAAAAGATAACTGGACTGCTGCTTCAGTACTACTGCTATTATCACAGGGTCTAGTCCTAAAATACTTATGCATAATGGAAGGAGTCCCACAGAAATCAACATCTTGCTTACATGGATGCTTGTTTAAAGGCTGCAGGGCTGAAACCTTCTCAGGGGACTGCTGCACGCAGCTCTTCCTATTGACTCTGCAAAGAATTGCCAATAGAGGTAGCAGGCAGCTTGGTACATGAGGGACTGGGCTTCGACCGCTTGTTACTGCTCTCATGTAAGAGTCTTCTTTGTGACTGAAGGGGGAAAAGGCTTGTCTCTCTCAGTTTTCCTTATGCAGAGCCTATCATGTTCAGGCCAATCTCTTCAGCTCTTTGACTTGGAAGGATGTTTGACTAGGTAGGTATATAGTTGTTGCAGCTGTGACTTAGCATGAGGAGTACTCTGCAAATTTTCAGACAACACTGAGCTGGAGGAGGAGCAGCCAATGCACTAGAGGGCACAACTGTGATTCTGAAAGATCTGGTCAGGTTGAAGTAATGGTCTGTCAGAGACCTCACGAAGTTCAAGAATGCAAATGCAAATCTTGCACATTGGGCAGGGTTATCCCATGCACTAGTCCAAGCTGGGGTATGACCATCTAGGAAGCACCTCTGCACAAAACGACTTGGTGGTCAAGGTGGGCAGCAAGCTGAACCAGAGCCAGCAACATGCCCTTGCAGCAAAGAAGGCCAACTGCATCCTGGGCTGTCTTAGCAAGAATATAACCAGCAGGTCCAGGCGGGTGATCCACCACCTCTACTCAGCACTTGTGAGACCATTTCTGGAGTCCTCTGTCCAGAAGTTTGGCTCCCCAGCACAGGAAAGATGTTGACATACTGGAGTGAGTCCTGTACAAGGCAATGAGGATGATCAGAGCACTCAATGTACAAGAAGAAGCTGGGAGTGATGGGTTTGTTGAGCCCAGAGAAGTAAAGGCTCAAGATCTTGTAACTTCCTGACCAGAGGACACAAAAATGGTGATAGCAGACTCTTCATAGTGGTGCATGGTGATGGGAAACGAGGCAATATGGAAAAGTTGGAAGACGGTGAATTCTGATGATATATTAGAAGCTTATTTACCAGGAGGGCACTCAAACACCATGGCACTGGGGCGCAGAGAGGCTGTAGGATTTCCATCCTTGGAGATGTTCAAGGCTCAAGTGGGCACAGCCCTGAGCAACCTGATCTGATTAGACCTGGTTTTGAGCAGCAGGCTGGGTTAGATGACTGCAAGATCCTTTCCAGACTAATTCCTTCTTTGAGTCTATGGGTGTAAATTATTCTTTGGGTCTATGGATATAGTGGTACAGTGGACATGAGACAGAGAACACTAAAAGAAAAATACATGTCAGAGAGAAAGGGAGAATAAAATGTAATAGTCAAAACACAAACTGGAAGAAAAAAAACCAAACCAAACCAAAACAAAAAAAACCCAAAACAAAACAGAAAAAGGGTAAATGCTGATGCTGTAGTGATATCCCAAGAAAAAATTTCTCTGTTGAGAAATGAGGTGTCATTTTAGAAATGAACTACTAGAATGTTGAATGCTTTATAACATCCTTAAGTATCTTAGAAAAATACTACTCATTGGAAATGCTTTAGATTAGAAATATTGTATTTTAAATTATATGAAGCATAATATATTATATTTTAAAAGATATTGTTGTTCCAAAGTGTAGCACTTAGAAGTCTGGAAATTACAAGATTTAGACTGTTAATTCAGCTGTTTCTACAGATGCACTGAATAATGTTAATGGCGGCATACTAACTTAATACATGAGCAGGAGCTATGTTTCCAGAGGTTCCCTGCCTCTGCAAGGACATGAAGCAGGCAGTCAGTACTTCTTAGAAGTTTTACTATTTATTTATTGCATTTTACCTCCATACTGACCTTTTATTGAATACAACAGTATTAATTATCTTGGGATACTTCTATGGTCTTTGTGACTTTAGCATATGGTTTCTCATAAACAGTAATGAACACCTCTGTCAGATTTGGAGATAGTATATTTTTTACAATTTCATAAGAGGGAATTAAAGTACAGACCGATTGAGATTCATCAAAACTGCCCACTGATGGTAAGAGAAATTTGGGTTCTTCACACCTGATATTTGGAAATATTTAACAAACTTATAATATCTTACATGTTTAAAGCATCCTTGCAATTGATTTCATCTGTCAATGTGAGCTCCAAAACCGAATCCAGGTAAGTCACTCAGACATTTCAAAAATGAGTAATTTGTACAGTGGAAATGCACATTGTATGAAATTACACTGACCCACAATTTATGTCATCAGCAAAGGTCAAGTCTTCATAGTGACACAGAGGAGATCCTTATCACTTGAACTAATAGTTTCAGTAGCTGTTCCTCCTGTGGACTGACCCCCCAGGGAGGCAGGGCAGAGACTTTTCCAGTTGATTTCATATCCATTCACTAAAGGAAAAAAAGATGGTCACAGTACTCCTTAAGTCAAATTTCTGAGGCAAGGGTGCTTGTTACTTTGTTACGAACTGTGTTATTGCAGTTTTTCCTTGCTCTATTTTCCCATTTTGCCTCTGTTCACCTAATCTTTGCTCGGATACTCATGCTGTCTCTGCCTCCTTCTTTCCAGCCCTCCTTGTACTCTGTGAAGCTGAGGCTGCCTTCCTAATCCTTGAACCTTTGCTGTCTGATGCTGCCTTAGGACCAAGTGGTCCTGCCACTTGGGCTGTTTCTCCTGAGATCCCAGAGCAGACCTCTGAGGCAGGGGGATATCTCTGTTCCCACAGAGGGCTCTCCAGGTCCTTTCAGGGTGGCCAGGAGGCGAGGCTGGAGCATGCCCAAGCATCCATTTGCTAATACACCATTCCTTCAGACACAGAAGCTGTAAACGGACGCAGCACACTCACTAAAGATGAAATCCTTGGAGAATTTAAGATGCAAACACGTCTCTCTTGAGCATAGCAACCTGCAGTGTGGTGTGCAGGTTGTGGTTGGGTTTGCATTTTGGGGGGGCTGTGTGTCAACCTTCTGCTTCTCACTGAGAAACCTGTTTAAGTCTTTGTTTTTGTAGACAGTGAAAATATCTATTTTTCAGACTACATATGACCTGAGGCAGGTATCTTGCAGAGGCAACTCCAGCCCAAACAGCAAAGGTTTAATAAAGTAAAACAAACTGAATCTTGTACAGAAAGTGCTGGTAACATTACCTATAGGCACCAGTGCTATTTCCGTATATAATATCCCAAGTTTTCACATACACTAGTAAACTGCTGATATTTTCTCCTCCTGTTTATGAAATACTAGAACAGAACCATGATTCTGCATTTCATACAGTGTTTAGCTTGGCAGACCTATGCTCCTCATCAATTTTTAAATCCTTTCTCATTTTTTAAATTATATTTGCTATGCTCTCAACAAACTAAATGGCTAACACATTAATGTCTGGTACATACCTACTGAAGTAATACCAGACATTAAAAAAAAACTCAAAAACCAAAAAAAACCCCAACCAAACAACAACAACAAAAAACCACACACACACAGAAAAAAAACAAAAAAAACCAAAAAAAACCCCAAACCACTAATTTCCTTCCAAGTTCTAGCAGTAACAGGTCAAGGAAATGCATTGCTTCTTCAGGATTAATGCCAGATTGTATTAGCTGATTCACAGATAGCTATGTCTTAGAGCTCTTAGAAATACACCTAACTTCTGCTAACATCACACAGCTGTATATGCACTCTGATACACCTACTATGGTATCAGGGTACTGAGCTTTGTTGTGTTTTTAACAGAGGAGGCACCTAAATATTTGAGAAATTGCTGCAATACATGTAAGTGTTCTCCAACATGATGCCATTGGGAAACCAGGACTAGACCTTATATATTAACTCCTATAAAGAGCTGTAAGAGCAAAGCTGTTTGTGCTCGGAGGAGCTTGCAATGTAAATAATACACTTTCTTTCTGTTTCAGCCTTCAAGGACTATGAACAGAGTGAAATAAAACTTGGAAGATGTGTAAACCATTAGGATTTAGTCTTGCACCTTTTGAAATTAACGAGGACATTCCTATAGGTAGAAGAAAGAAAGATCAGGATCTTGGAAAGAAAACTGAAACTTTGGGGGAGAAAAACTAACATTCATAGGGATATCATAATTAGCACTTGTGGGACAGATTTTTTCTGTTTCTTCACTAGACGGTGGCTTTCCTGGCTTGATTCTTCCCTTCCCATTTTATAGCTCTGCCTCAGTTCTAGGCAGCAGTACTTGCTGTCAAATCTGCAAGTTGAATCTTCCTCCTCTTCTTTTTTAGTAATCCTTAATGGACATTATCTTCCCATCCGTGTGTGTTTCTATCTCATGAGGACGAGCTGCTTTAGACAGTGAATTATACTGGTACCCACGTTTAATAACTAAGCAAAACATTTGCCCTTGACATTCTCAGCACTGTAATGCTCATTAAGCAAAATAAACAGAGATGAAATGAAAACTGAGCGAAGTACTCATCCTTCCTCAAGATTTAACGTGGGATCAGAAACGCCGCTGACAGAAGAGGGAAGCGGGAACCCGCGTACGGCACCCGCAGGTACGTCCGCGCACAACCACGAAATGCTGAATTATTTTTTTTAGAAACCTTCCACTAACAACTTGTGATTTAAAGGTCACTCCAGACAAGGCATCACGGCCAGACACCGCTCACCCCGCACCCGGAGCGCCCTTTCGCTTCTCCCGGTTCCTCGCCCTTGCGCCGCCTTCACCCGGAGCCGGCGGCGGGGCCGGGCGGGGCGG
>NW_010110260.1:2718-11656 GCF_000699245.1 Pterocles gutturalis | reverse complement strand
GGGCAGGGTGTGCAGGACGGGGCTTTGGCCGCTCAGGAGGGAGGGAGGAATACTGCCATTTGCTGGTTTGAGAATCCATTTGCTCGGCTCCCATCCATCCCACTTTACTGCCACCCTTGAGTTACCAGAGGTGCAAATTCATGCTGGACATGGTGCCGTTCTGATCATTACGCTGACACCAGGGTATATTCAGCAAAGATAACGGCAAATCTACGTGGAACTGAGGCCGATGCCTCCCGTGCAATTCAAAGGTTAAATGCTATGCTGTCCTGTATCACGCTGCAGTCTGTATCATCTTTCCCAGGTTAAGCACAGAGTATATTTAGTCCTAACTGGTCTTGGCTGTGACAGAATCCCAGATACATAAAACAATGGATTCTAGTAACTGAGCAAAAGAGCATTAAACATCTCCTCTCTCTGCCTGTTCCTGATCTGACCTGGAGTGTTGTTCAGTGCAATTTCTTTTGCGACTCTGAATCTGTAATTAGCTAAACTTAGAGGTTCACAAATGATGAGAAAGTTACTTTGGCAAAAAGTAAATCCCTCTTGCTGCAGTCACAACACTTCAAATGGGTGTGAAGAGAAGCCTTTTAGGTACTGCCATATGCATTAGCTATGTCTGATCCAGCCGCAAGTGTTCTTTTCCAGTGTGTGTTTCCCTGTCTGTCCTTGTCTGTACAGCAGCTCTGTGGGCCAGACCTTGGGCTTTCCAGGCAAAGCTACTGACATGTCTCTGAGGGTGTGTGCTGGCACTGTGGCTTAGACCAGGTGGAGGTGGGTGAACGGGAACTTGGGGTTAAGGTAAAGATCAAAATGTGAGCTTATGGGAAGCTCACTCTTCATGAAGCACAAGGACAAGGTACTTTATTTCTAAATAACCTTATCTAGAGTATGTCTTCTAATGAGCTGGTTTCTTATGTGATCTGAGAATGAAGAGATTTTAGCACATGCTCTATTTTATTATATTCTTGGTACATTTTCCTATCCCACTTGTATCCCAGGATGCTGCGAAGTCAGTAGGAACCTGGCAGATTCTGAGGAAATGTTTTTGTGTAAGCTTTTTTGAGAGTGGATTTTTTAGAAAACTTCTTGGATTTTGAACTCTGTGTGTGTGAAGAAGTTCAATACTGAGGAATGATTGTCACATATGCACTGCTGCTGTGCACTGAACTGAGGAGCACTGGAGTTCTGGACTTTACTGCTGATCATTGCTCTTTTTCCCTGTACAAAAGGTAGCAAATTAGCCTTAAGAGAAAAAAAAAAAAAACGAACAAAAGCCCAACGAAAACCTTTACCATGTTTCAAAATGGAATTTACTTTTTTTGCCATTTCCTGGTGCCCTGCTGGTACTCTCTTTGCTGCGCGGTATGCCCAGAATGGGCCACTGGGACCTCTGCATGCTGTGGACTCTCTAGTGTCTGCCTTCCCACCACCACAGTTCCCTCTGATGGTCCCTCAAGGGGGGCTTCCCTGGCATGGAGAGGAGAGCTGTCTTTACGCTCCTTTTGTCATGGATGTGCCCAAATGTTTACAATTTTGTTTCATTTCATGTGTCGCAACAGTATTGATCTACAAGTGACACAGCGTGTGCAGGTACCTGGCTGTTCCTCAGGCAAGGGCTGCGCTACTGCCCAGTATGTCGGGTAGGTCTGTGCTTCTCCTGCTGCTTTGCTGATGGCTTTGGTTTCCTCTCCAGGCACGCTCTCTGTGGGAAAAGGACCCTTCTTAGCCCAGCCTATGTCTTCTCCTTGCTGAAGGTGATGCACCTAAATTGGGGACATGGGCCGTCTGTAGCTGCAGAGCAGGTTACACAGAAGTACCCACATGCACTCTGCAGCAGAGGTGGATTTTTTGGACACTGGATAACTTGTGTACAAACTGTGGGTGGGAGGGGTTCAGATATTCTTTTAGCTCTTCCCTGTACACGGTTGTTTCAGTAGTAGCGTGGGAGACGGGTATGGGACAGGTGAGAAGAATAGATCCACGCCAGCTAGGGAAGAAGTCCCTAGCTTGCTGGCACAATGATCCCAGTGGGGCATTAAATTTAAAAGCATTGTCTTTCACACGCAGCAATGAGAAGGTGGCAGCAGTAGAAAGGAAAACAAATTACTTTGTTCTGTTAAGCATTTTCATGGTGAGGCAAAAGCCTTGAGTACCTGGTGTGTTGCTCCATTTAAGGGAGCATCAGCTGCACCGTGCATTTTGGTTGTTTGGTTCCTTTATATACTTCACATTTTAGGCTCTTACAGATTTGACAAGTCAGAAAGAGTTTGTGCCCTCTTCTCCCCCACCCCACTGACCACACATTTAGAAAATTTATCATATGCGTCTTTTTCCTCTGGAAACACTCCAGTAGCTACAAAGGTCAATTATGGACTTGAATTCTACTGAATCTGGAGTCCTGTGGTCAGAGCTGGGACAGGCCCTGTGAAAGTCCCCAAGAGTGTGGAAGCTCAGATGACAGTGTTCTTACAGACTTGAATGCCAGGCTGCTTGCTCTGTTGTAGGTGTGAATTAGAAAATGGAAGGGTTCCCCCCGCCCCCATCTTCAAGTACATTACAGCAGTCCTAAACTGCAGGGTCTGACTACCCCAGACCATGTGATGTGACCACTCTTTAGTGGGTCTCTTGGAGCTGGCAGGGGAAAGGCAGTAGCTATATACTTACAAAAGGGCATATAGAATTACTCTCACTTGTGTTGCTTATCCCCTTCCCAAAAGTGCCTCAATCCCAGAAGTGTCCTCGAGTGGCCTGTACCGTAACAAAATATCTACCTTAGACCCATTCTTTCTTCACTTTATCTTTGTCTGCAGCACACCCTAGATCTGAAACACTGGAACAGCAAAGGACTGGCCCTACAAAAGGTGTGCAATAGCATGCTACGTAAGGAGCTGTCAGGGAAAAGGCTTTCAAGAGATGGTGCAACTTAAATTTCAGTTGTGCTTAATGCCAGGCTCTGCTCACTTGGGTGTTGTGGCCGGGAGCTGGGCAAGGTGTTTCTTCACCAAGCGTTCCTGGAGCAACAGGCTGGGAGCAAAGATTGAAACCCAGAATCCCTCTGTTGCTAAAAGCCCAAACCACGGACACAGAGCCATGTCTGCCCCTTGCAGCTGCGTGAGCATGGGATGGATTCCTGCCTCCCGAGTCCCTTAAACCTTAGAAGATGCAGGCTGTGGGGCTGCAGTTGGCACAGCAGTGCTGGGCTGCTCAGCCAGGGCAAAATCAGATGTACTGGGCACACACAGAAGCAGCTTGAAGACTGAAGCTTTTGGTCCTCATTGAGCTAGGTGGATGCTGAGTGGGAATTCTCAGGGTGATAATTTGGCTGCTGAAAAATCTTGAAAATAATCTAAAATACTAGGTCTGGCCCAATGAAACAAGAAAGCAACACTTCTCCAGCCTTCTGCCCAGTCAGCTGTGACTCATCAAGCAGCTGCCTGCTCCAAGTACTTACAAGTCTGAGCAGAAGCTCCTAGCATAGAGACAGATGATGCTGTGAAAGCATGTCCTCTGTTCAGTGTTGCACCTGGTTTTGGACACCACTTCCATCTGGAGGTAAAGTGCCTGTTGTGGTGTTTGCAGTTGGTTGTTCTTTTCCTAACCTGCCTTCTAGAGAGCAAATCGCTAATACAAGAATCCATCCTTGCTGGTGGTGAGGGCTTGGTGTGTTTTGTTGGTTTTTTGGTGGGTTTTTTGTGTTTTTTTTTTTTTTTTTTAATTGTGGCTGAGGGCTGTGCTTGGGCATCTGCAGCTCAAGGGAAGGTTGAAAGCCATAGTGCTGAGTGCTCTTGTATAGGGCAAGTTCTTCTGCCAGAATCCTCTTTCCTTCCTTTTCATGTAGCTCTGATCAGAGCTAGGCTAACACTTTGGACTGTATTTTTAAACTAATTAATGCTTTCTAATGGTCACAAATGAAAAATTTCATTAGTACTAATCAGGCGAGGTTCTGAAGTTTGGTCTTTTTTCATTTTAATGATTGTAGTAAACAAAATAATCTGAGGTCATAAGCCTTCCCTACATTTAATTTCAGCTACAGTGGTATGGCAGTACTAGCAAAGCCCTAGAAAGGTAGCTGTTGCTATTGTGGTAAAAAAATAGAAGCACTTCTGGCAGCATAGGCTCTTATTCATTGAACCAGAGCAAGATGATGCTACAGAATTTGAGCATGTAATTATTAGATTATTTTGCTGTGAAGGGAGGGGAGGGGTGGTAGAGGAGTGAACACAGCCCCCATAGAGCCCAAGTCTGCAGTAGAGTGTGTCATTCCCTGCATGAAACATACTGAAGCACAACTCATCTGTGTATGTGTACTCCCAACAGGAGCAAACACATACAATAGGAGTAATGTCTACTCCAAGGAGGTTACACAACAGGAGAAAGTGTTTCCCAGTGAGACATGGTGAAGTGAGGCACGTTATCTCCTGTACCTATTGAAGGCAGAAGCTGTGCATTACTTTAATTTGGCTTGAGTCTGCTTAATTTCAGCACTAGGAAGGTTACAAGAAGAGTATTGCTTTAACTCCATGTCTGTATCTATGCTTCAAAGTGTGAGCTCTGTATTGACATTAAAAAAAAAAAAAAGAGGGAAGAGGTGTTGTAAGATTTAAACCACCACTTCTTGACTCTGGTAGATCCAGCTCTCAGGTGCACAGGGAGCAGGGCCAGCTGTAGGCAACAGCACTCTGTTTGCATCTGCTGCAGTGATCGCTCCTGACTAGGGTACATGGCTGGGGTCAGCTGCAGTGTTACGAATACATCCAGGGGAACCACAACCCAACAGCGCTCCTGCCCACCTCCTTCAGTTAAATAACCTTATAACTTTTTTCCTACTTAGAGCTGACCCTCTCTCGGTCTCTTAGGTAGGCTGACTTGCTTCCTCCTAGCTCGAGGTCTATGGTTATGCTGTAGAAGTGGGGGAACTACAGTTAGCTTCCAGTGGAAGCTGCTTTTGATCTCCTTGCAGTATTTGCAGGGGAGGGAAGGAACACTATTGATTTGGACAGAACATGCTGCAGAGGATGCATCTTACTGCTGTACCTTTAGGGGGTCTTTCCCCATTTTTAACTTGCATTATAAGCTGTTATTCAAATGTAAAGCTAAAACCCACTCAGACCAAAAGAATGCCCCTTGATTTAAGTAGCAAAGGCTAATGGGACTGATGCTGTAGCATGTACATTAGGGGATATCTTCTACTAGGCTTCCGGTGGGTGTAAGCAGTTAGGGATGAATTTGCAGGGATTTTGGATTCTGTTCAAGAGACCTTGACTGGTCCTCAAGTCACCCATTGTCCAAGGAGCTAGTCATATTGTTCCTTTCAATATGCAAGTGCAGCCCTCTTGGGGAAAATTGTCTAAAGCTTCTTGTGCCATTTGGTTAATAAAAGTGTGTCCACCTTTAAAAGAAGGTTCTTTCCAGCTTCATTGTTTTACATTCAGTTGGAAGTGAAGGGGTATGTACATTTTTTTCCCCTCTGCTAATGGTAACACTACTGTAAGACCATGCCCACAGGTTGCACTTTAATAAATGGTACAGTTTTCAAAAACAATGTGTAGACTACTACTGTGCTTTCCTCTCTCCCCTCCCCCTTCTAGTGCAGGCACAAGAGAGAAAGAAAAAAACTGACTGCACAAAAAACATAACACACACAAAAATCCAGATGGAAACGGAAATTCTTAAGAGCTGTATTGCCATGAGAACTGACAATTTTATTTAAGTTAAAAAAACCCCACTAAATATTTACATCATTTCAAAACTTCTGAGGCAGCTGGATCACAAGTGAAGCTTTTGCTACCTTGTGTGCGATTACAGGTATGTATCAAACAACCTGAATCCAAGTTTGTTGAACCTGAGATGTAACTGCAGTACACTTGTAAGAAATGTCAGGTATTCTTCCTGATCTAAGGCTGATACCTTCTTTCTCTTTATAGCAAGGCAGTCTAAAGCTAAACACTTTTCCTCAAGCATATCCAGGTTGTACACCCTGAAAGAATTTGCCATGTATCCATCCCTGCCCTTTTCTTTACAAATTATTCTTCACTTTCATTTTTTAAACAAGCACAGGTTTATGGTGATTGATACTGAAGCATCTTAACTTCAGCCTTCCGTGGCCAAACACTCCTGCCTCCCTTAGGGTTGTTTCCTCTTGCTGCCAGCTCCCCTTTAAGGTAGCCGCAGTTTCCCCTCCCCTTGGTCATCTGTGCTGATCAACCACCATTCTCCAGCCTGAGGCATTTCTGGGAACAATAAACACTCAGGATGGCTCAGCTGCAGCACCAGGACTGGGAAGAGAATAACTACAGCTGATTAGAAAAAAAATACTGAGAAGGCAAGCTCTCTGCCCACAGCATTGCCCCTGGAGGCACAAACCAGGGTCTGCACAAAGTCTGCTACTGCTAAGAAAGAAAAACTATTGTAAAATGAAAGAGGGCAAGCACTACAGGTACTAGCAGAGCTGGCATGCAGCTCACACCACCATCATTGCTATGCTAGTCTACAAAGGCCTATCTACAAAGCTCTGCCTTCCCTGTCACAGCTGTATCTCGGAAGTCAAGAGCAGAAACAGTGATTCGCATACATCAAGAAAAGTAAAAATTCTTCGGGCATCCACGTTCTCCGCAGAGAGGCCTGGAGAGCTCACTCACGCAGCTAGAGGGAGAGAAACAGAACCAGCGTTAACAGCAGCAGAGCCATCCCCTGCGACAAGCCCTGTGTCTGCCTGTCCACCTGCCCGAGGAGCCTGGCAGCAGCCTCTGCACATCTCCAGCACCACCAGCAGTGCTGCAACTCTGCTGCCTGCTGTGCTGCACAGTTGCTGTCACCCCTCAGCCCCCCGTTCTGTGCTAGTGGCAGGGAGAGAGGGGGCACCAGTAGTCCCAGGGAACAGCATGGACCTGCCCCTGGCACCCAGCTGTATCCCCCCCTGCTGATGCTGCTACACTGGGGTGGGTCGACAACCATCAGCCCACCAGCCCTGTGCCTGCCATCCCCACACTGTGCTGTCAGCCTGCTGCAGCAGCACGCCACACAGCAGTAAGGCAGCGTGAGGGCTGGGCTCTTATGCTAGTGACCAGTTTCTGTGATAACTCAGTGCACTTGACCTCAGCTGAGTGAAGGGGAGGTCAGTGCTGAGTGACACTGCACAGTGACACTGTGCCTTGCTGCCTGGCAGAGAAGAGGGGTGCTGCACGAGGCAGCTGCCTAGTCTCGTGACACAGGGTGAGCTGGGCCCCTCTGCACGTTGCTGCCAACACTGTCTATGGCAAGGCTGCTGTGCAGGGGTGACCCACAGACCTGCAGCACCCCACAACTGGGTTGCCAGTGTTCCACAAGGGCAGCAGGCTCTCACATTTCATTCCTAAGTAGTACCTGGTCTTACTAAGTGCCCACACACAGAGGGGATTTCTTCCTCTCCCCTAACGGGTTAGTTACTGAACCTGGGGCAAACATCCCTAGCTTCTACCCTGGCTTTACTGCTAGCTGTTTAGTCTCCCCACCTACGCCCTGCAGCTCCAACAGAGCAAGCATGGAGCTGCCATTTCCCATTTGACCATGTCTCGTTGTTCCTCTGCTGGTGCTGTTTCTCAGTCCTCTTCCAGTTCTGTCAAGCTCTGGGGAGCCCAGGAAGACAAAAGCAGAGACCTCAGTCCCAAGACATTTGGGAAATACAGCCATCAGAGCTCAGGTCAGGCTTTCCTTCCCTGAGGGCATAATGAACCTGAGTCTTACTGCACAGGTCCCTGAAGAGACTGCAGGGAGGAGAGGAGCAATCACATCTCTTGCTCTCCCCTACAGAATAAATGCACTGGTCACTGGCTGCTGTGAGATTGGGGCAAGCAGAAGCTGTGACATATGCGCCTCAAGCCTCCCTCTCTCAGCAAATCAACTTTCAGAGCTCCGCAGGAACTGGCATTCCCTTCTGGCCAAACCTGCGGAGCACTACAGGGAAACTAGCAGATTTCAGGCAGTTCAGAACTAGGCCACCCCTCCGGGAATAACCTAGGCCAGCTAAGAGGCTGACTGTGAATCAAAATGAGCTGTTTGACAACACTCACCATTCTGACAATGTAGTTGTGGAGCTGCTGGCTGATGTAGTTCACAGTGGTGCTGAAGACACGATGGAGAAGGGAGGGCATTGTATTCGCAATTTTTTTAGTTAAGACCATTGCTAGCACCAACATGGCCTTCTCCTGTTCCATGTCTGAAGGGATGGCTCGTGCAAGCCCTTCCACTGCCTCTGACATGCGCCGAGTTATCTCCTGTTCGGCAGGAAGAGAGGGATCTCAGTGCAACAGCTGTGGGCGAAAGGAGTCTCAGCAGACCCTGCGGGGCCACTCTGCTGGTAACTGACTGCTTGTTCTAACACCTCACAGGATGCCACTCCCCTTCCTCCCGGCCACAGCAGCCTGTTTGTGCCAGCCACCCCAGAGGGCAATCAGGATAACTATGTTTGAGCTCTGCTGCTCACTCAAAAAAAAAAAAAAAAAGGGAGACAACACACATACCACTGGAAAATTTAGATAGCACCTTACACAGAGCGCAACAACCCCGCTCCCCCCCTCCAGGGTTTTCACCTAGCCTGTCAAGTCCTGAAATAGCACAGGAATCTTGGGGCTCACAGGAAAGGGCAGCCCACCTTAAACACAGCAAAGATCAGGGGCACAAGCTCAGGTGGGGACTGGCAAGAAGGCAAAGTGAGTTCTATAGAAAAGCCTTCACATAGGTGGGAGCTAGAGAAGATGTCCAAGCATGAACAAACACCACCTTGCTCCCAAGATGAGTTTCCCCAAGAGGCACAATGTACAAACACATGTACTCAGCTACACTACTAATGTGAAAAAGCAAGCTCCACCTGGTCAGAAATTAGGTTTGTCTGAGCCTTATCTAAGACTGAAAGGCTAGGCAATAATTTGAAGGCTCCAAACTTAACTGGGTGGAGAAC
>NW_010110260.1:0-2687 GCF_000699245.1 Pterocles gutturalis | reverse complement strand
GCAGGAATGGGGAATGGTCAGACTTTGGTGGAATCAGTACATGCAGGTGATAAAGCTTAGTGGAAAAAAGCCACAGCACACAAAAAACCAAACTAATCCAAACCAAAACAACCCCAAAACAACCACAAAAAACCCAAACAAACAAACAAAAAAACCCCCAAAAAATATTTAAGTCATTAATCCTGCCTTCTCATCAAGAAGGTGAACCCTGAATTCAAAGACAGCATTAGCTTGTAGAGCATAGGAAAACTTCATCACAGGCAGAGAAAGACAAACACGTCAGAAAGCCACAGTTATCTTAAAGATACCAAAAAGGCTCTGTGGAAGCAAACCATGGCTCTTGAACCAGATGTGGATCCAATCCTTTAAAAGAAAAAAGGAAAAAAGGAGGAGGGAGAGAGGGAAAAGGTCTAACACAAAAGACCTCAAACTCTACTTCCCTTGCTGAGCAGTGAAGCCTGTGAGATGCTGGGCCAGGGACATCACATCTATTGAAGACTGAAGCAAAGTCTTTGCCTCAGTCCTCACTGGTGGCCAGGCTTCCCATGTCTGTCAGGACCCTGAACCTCTAGGTGAGGCTGAGAGGAGCGGGATCCCTCCCCCTGTAACAGCAGAACAAGTCCGAGACCACCTCATGTCACTGAATGCATATAAGTCTATGGGGCCAGATGATATGCATCCCAGGGTTGTGAAAGAGCTCGCTGATGTGGTTGCCAAGCCGCTCTCCATCATATTTGAAAAATCATGGCTGTCAGGTGAAGTCCCTGGTGACTGGAAAAAGGGAAACATTACTCCTATTTTTAAGAAAGGGAGAAAAGAAGACCCAAGGAACTACAGGACAGTGAGCCTCACCTCTGTGCCTGGGAAGATCATGGAGCAGATACTCCTCAAAGCCATGTTAAGACACGCACGAGACCAAGAGGTGATCTGAGACAGCCAGCATGGCTTCACCAAAGGCAGATCTTGCCTGACCAATCTGGTGGCCTTCTATGACGGAGTGATGGCATTGTTGGACAAAGAAAGGGTGATGGATGTAATTTACCTGGACTTGTGCAAAGCCTTTGACATGGTCCCTCACCACAGCCTTCTCTCTAAATTGGAGAGGTACAGATTTGAAAGATGGACTGTTCAACGGATAAAGAATTGGTTGGCTGGTTGCAGCCAAAGGGCTGTGGTCAACAACTCTATGTCTGGGTGGAGGCCAGTGAAAAGTGATGTCCCTCAAGGGTCTGTCTTGGGACCGGTGCTCTTCAACATCTTTATCAATGACATAGATGAGTGAATCAAGTGCACCCTCAGCAAATTTGCAGACGACACCAAGCTGAGTTGTGCAGTTGACACCATAGAGGGAAGGGATGCCATCCAGAGGGACCTGGACAGGCTGGAGAAGTGGGCCCATGAGAACCTAATGGGGTTCAACAAGGCCAAGTGCAAGGTGTTGCACTTGGGCCGGGGCAATCCCAGGGAGTCATACAGACTGGGAGAAGAACTCCTTGAGAGCAACCCTGCGGAGAAGGACTTGGGGGTCCTAGTGGATGAGAAGCTGGACATGAGCCAGCTATGGAAGGCCAACTATGTCCTGGGCTGCATTAAAAAAGGGGTGACCAGCAGGGAGAGGGAGGTGATTGTCCCCCTCTGCTCTGCTCTTGTGAGACCCCATCTGGAGTACTGTGTCCAGGCCTGGGGTCCCTAGCACAAGAAAGATGTGGAGCTCTTGGAATGGGTCCTGGTGAGGGCCACAAAGATGATCAGAGGGCTGGAGCACCTCTCCTCTGAGGAAAGGTTGAGGGAACTGGGCTTGTTTAGCTTGGAGAAGAGAAGGCTCCAGGGAGACCTCACTGTGGCCTTCCAGTACTTGAAGGGAGCCTATAACAGGAGGGAGAACGCCTGTTTACAGGGGTTGATAGTGATGGGACCGGGGGGAATGGTTTTAAACTAAGAGAGGGGAGATTTAGGTTGGATATTAGGTGGAAATTTTTCACTCAGAGGGTGGTGAGGCACTGGAAAAGGTTGCCCAGAGAAGCTGTGGAGGCATTCAAGACCAGGCTGGATGGGGCCCTGGGATTCAAGACCAGTGTGGATGGGGCCCTGGGCAGCCTGCTCTAGTGGTTGGCAACCCTACCCACAGCAGGGGGGTTGAAATTAGATTATCTTTAAAGGTCCTTTTCAACCCAGGCCATTCTATGATTCTATGATCCTATTGGTGCGAGAGTGACTACATCGAAGAGGTGGAGATGCGACCTAGAGAGGCCTTCTCAGCAGGTCACCCCTCCAGGTCAAATCCCACTGCTAGTCCCAACACTGTCAGCCTGTGAGCTAGACAGTTGTGGCACTAAAAAAGGGGCCTCGCTACTTGCTGTCTCTTCAGTGTTCAGTTCCAAGCACAAGCCAAGCTTCTGGCACTAACGCTGCTCAAGTTTTGCCCACACGGCGAGAAGCAGACATACAGGACTCAGCACCAAAGTCCACAGATCTTAAGGACAAATACTAAACCTTAACTGGACAGTTGATTTTCAAAGATAAGCTACTGGACAAACAAAATGAGGACAAAACGCCTCTGAAAGTCAGTTTTTCTCCACAACTACCTCAATATCACCACCTGCAGAAAGGAGATGAGCCCAAGGAAACCAGCTTGCAGGATGACAACTACCACAGGAGACAGCATCACAGAATCACAGAATCACAGA
>NW_010110259.1:0-4122 GCF_000699245.1 Pterocles gutturalis | reverse complement strand
CAGGCCATTCTATGATTCTATGATATAAGCCAAGTATGGTTCTATTTACTTTCTTAAGTATTGGCATTGTATTTGTAAGAGGTAAAAACTGTAAACAAAATGTTAAGGGTGGTTGGTTTAGTTATTTTATTTTTAAATTCCTGGTGTTCTGCAAGACGAAGAGAAATCTTCTTTAGATTTCTATTTTGATAGTCATTTGGTATATTCTAACAAATGTTGATATGTGGTGTTCTCTGTGTGCTTTTTTCCTAATTATATAGTTGTGTGTACTGTGATCTAAAGTGTTGAAGGCGCTTGGCCCTGGAAAGAACTACATCTGAAAGGAAAATAAGCCTTTGGGTAACTGCAGTGATACTGGGGACTATGAGGTTTGGAAAATTACTATTAGAGCACTGTTGATGTGAACTCTTATAATGACAATAGTAAAGACACCGGTGGAACGCGGAGTTTCCTAGCTGTCCTGACTGTGCCTGACCTTTTGCATGGTGAGCCAGTACAGGGACTGCTCTCCTTTTTCAAACAAAAACACATGTACCTCTTTCATCTTGCAAGGCCTCTGTAAAGGTCAAACACAGTTGTAGTTCAGCTGAACAAAAAGGTTCAACTCCCTTCTTGCATCTTCAAGGATGCACAATGTCACAAATGAGTCAGACAGGAGGGGGAGAGGTTTAACTTGTGGAAGGGAGCTAGCACAGTAAATGAAAGTAAGGATTTGCTACTCATAGGTAGCACACTAGAATATCTTGACTGAATGTATGACTTGATGACTAAGAAATACTAGCTTAGGTATGAGTATTTTAAGTATCAATACATGCTCTGTTTTGGAAGGCAATTTCTTGTTTTTCCTAAAGAGTTTTCTTTAATAACCTCACCATTTCAGCCATCTCATTTAATTGAGAGCTTGTTGCTGTATAGCCTGCAGATAAACTAGCAAACCCTGTCATTTTAGTTTCTTGAGCGCAGTTTCACGTTACAGGACTGTCAGCCCAGGACAGTTATCATGCAGCAATAATAAGCTAACGTAGCTGTGTGGGCAAATTTAATTAACTGCAAAAATGGAATTCTCAGCTTTTCCCTGACTTGGCCAACATCCAGAAGCATGTAGCTGGTACATAGCTTTTATGCTGTAGGAAATGCTGTAGACTGCAAACTATGCACATTTGCATGTAGGCATTATCTGCATAGTCTTTGGTGTCCATATCCTGATTTTGGTTTACTTTTTAGTCTACGTTTATGCCTTCTCATCTGTTGCATTTTACTTGGCTTATAAACTAACATTGAGGTTTTACTGGGAAACCTCATCTGAGTTTTTTTGTAATGGCGTTGCTGCTAAAGAAAATACCAAAAGGTGCGTTTTCCAACTTACTGTCTTCCTGAGTAATGATTTCAACAACTGCAGCAGCTGTGGATATTATCACACTGTGAAATATGTTTGAAACATGCTCACAGCATGAATGTCCACAGACTGAACATTGTGAAAGCTAAAACTGGGCATTCTGCAACCCAACTTCTCCATGCAACCAACAGCTCCTTCTCCCACATTGACACCAGCATTGGTAGACAGGCTGTTTGCAGCCTGGTTCCCAGTACTGTGGCTGTTGCTTCTGTAGTGGTGTCATGACCCAGCTCATAAAGCCACCTTGCGTGGGACGAGTGGGGTTCGCGGAGGTTCTGTGTATTCCCTTGGGGCAAATTAAGGTGAGATGACACCAAAGAATTGAATACTGGCTTATAACTTTAATGCATGTAATTGTTTGTGGGGAAAGGGAAATGTAGGGTGTAAAATGTGGAATGTAAAAGATTTATAAAAGAAAACAAATTACTTGGTAAAGACAATTCATGACACCACTACCAACCGTCAACAGCACCAAATCTTACAGCGATGTGATAACAACAGCATAATTTCCAGCAATACTAAGAAACCCGCAACCGCTCATAAAACTTGCAATCACTTAACCCGCAACCTTTCACAACACTTGCAATCACTTTTCAATATTAAAATAAACAACTTACAGAAAACCTGCTAAACAAGCCCCAAAAGGAGCTGGCATTAAACTTACAAGGTGTTGCCATATGTGCCAGAGAGAGAGATTGAGAGATACTTGAAGAGAAAAAGAAAAGAAAAGGAGAGAAGAGAGAGAAAAGTTTTCACCACTCTTTGGATCCTTGGAGGAAAGTGTCGACATCATGGGAGGGGAGTTGCTCGATCAGTCTGTCAGCATCTCAGGAGTCCTCAGGTGGTGGGCACAAGCCCCTTCTCTTTGTTTATTCACCTTTTATAGACAAAAGTTCTCAGGTCTCCGCCCAACTTTCTTCAGTTAGCATAGGAAGCGATTGGAGGTGTCTCCTTAATTAGCATGGGGAGAACCGTCTTTCTGCGCATGTGCAAGAGGGGGAAGAGTAGCATTAACCCTTTCAGCCAACTGAGTTGGAGGCCGTGCAGACCCTGTTTTAGATTAACTTTGGCCTTCTTGGCACCTTCAAGCTAGAGGCAGTGGCCTTACTCAGCAAGGATTTGCTGCTTTGTTGTAAGAGCAAGACTAGGTCCTTTGTTAGTGAAGGGAGGAAAGCCTTCGGTGCATTCTTCGCGTCTTCTTATCAGCAAGGGATAGGACTAGGAGTCTACAACCGAAACGCTTTGAGACATCACAAGGCCTTGCCTCATTGGAACCCCCACAGGCAGCTGCAGTTTTCTTGTAAAACTGCATGAATAGTCCATGACAAGTGGCTAGGTGTAGATGTATTTTTAATTATTATGCTCTACTATTGTTATACCTAACAGATTGCTAGTAAAGCATGACATAGTGGGAATGGTGACTTCCTGGCATTTGAATTTCAGCCAAGCTTGAATATAATTTTGTGGAAAAGGGTATTCATTAGCTTCTGGGCTTCCTCCCTGTTGAATATCAAAGGTCTGTAGAGAGCAGTAATGATACTAGAGCTTATTCTAAGTAATCGCTGTAGGATTTCATTATGGTTGTATGAAGCTAGCTAACTATATGAGTTACTGTTAGACAAACTCTTTACACAAGCTAAGGTGGAAAAAATGACACTGCAGCCTCATTAAATAAATACATGATGCGTTCTTTTCCCTGCATTTTATTTCTATTCTGGTTTGCTATTTTTTTAATGAAATGTTTTAATGAAAAGGTTCTTCCCTGCTTTTTTTTTTTTCCACCCCAGGGTCAATCTCCCTCACCCCATTTTTCTGATTTCTCTGTTTTCCTTTCTCTATTTTTAACTGTATGTAAAGCTTTGGTGTCTCAACTGTAACTTGCATGTTACTTTAAAGTACCTAAGATCAGCTTAGCTGTATCAGGGTCTGAGTCATGCTTGGCTTGTAGTGGAGGGGGTAATGTATCTGTATATTAAGCACAGGTTTTAGATTAATGTATGTGGGCTTTTTCAAACGTAGTAGGATCAAGCATAGTGGTTGTTTGGGTGGGTGGGTGGAACAAAATAAAAAAAACCCCTTTTGCTAATTTAGCTGGTGTCTTGGGTTAAGCACAGACTGCTTAAAGTTAACTCTGTTAATTTTTTTTTTCCCCTCCCTCTTCTTCATAAATAGCTAGCAAGAGGCTATGTTTTGGATTTATGCTCAGGACAGGAGCTGATAAGACCAATGTTTTGTTCTGCTGCCAAGGTCAGCAGACGAGCAAAGAGGCATAGCCGGTTGCTAGCATAGGATTTGCCCTTATGTTAAGACTAAAACTCAGAATAGCCAATGATTTTATTCCATAACATGCATGTCATGCCCAGTATATAGGTAAGAACTCCCGGAAGAGTGCTCTCTTTTGCCTTTGCTCCTCTTTCGGTTTCAGTGCTCTCTTCTGGCTCTGCATTGCTCTCCCAAGGCCTTTCCCCCCCACACACACCCTGGTCAGCTCTCGGTCTTGGACACTTGAATCGTCATCTCCGTTCCATGAGTTTCAGGACCCTCCCTCTCCGAGGGGATCGTTAGCTGTGGCCAGGTGGTCGTTTTCTCCCCACTGTGGTCAGCTCTTGGTCCAGGACGCTGGGACTGTTATCTCCATTCCGTGAGTGCCTGCAGGAGCGGTGCACTCCCCCTGTCTGGGGGAATCGTGAATGTAATTCCAGGATCGTTAGCTGGGGCCAGGTGGT
>NW_010110258.1:0-12243 GCF_000699245.1 Pterocles gutturalis | reverse complement strand
ATGCCCATGGTCCCTGTGCAGCCCATGGAATCTGAGCAGAGCTCGTCTGTAGCTCATGGAGATTTATGGAGCAAATACCACCCTGCAGCCCATGGAGGTCCCCACAGTGGAGGAGGTGGATGTGTCCGAAGGAGGCCGTGACTCCATGGAAGGGACCCACGCTGGAGCAGTTTGTGAAGGACTCTCCCGTGGGAGGGACCCTACACTGGAGCAGGGAAGATGCTGAGCAATCCTCCCCTGAGGAGGAAGGAGCATCAGAGACAACACGTGATGGACTGACTGCAACCCCCATTCCCTGCCCCCTGCGCTGCCGTGGGGGAGAGGGTAGAGAAATCAGGAACAAAGACTTTGGGCCTGGGAAGAAGGGAAGAGTGGGGGAGAGGTGCCTTTTAAAGATGTAGTTCTCTTTCTCATTATCTTATTCTGGTTTTGGTTGTTAATAAAAATTGAATTGTTTTTGCGTTTTCCCCAAGTCAAGTCTGTTTCTTGCCTGTGGCCATAAGTGGTGAGTGAACCCTCCCTGCCCTTGCATCAACTCACAAAGTTTTTTTACTTTTTGTTCTTTCAATTCTCCTCCCCATCCCACCTGAGGGGAGGAGAGAGCAAGAAGCTGCATGGTGCTTAGTTGCAGGGTGGCCTTAAACCATGACAGGTAGGTAAAGACAGCTCATCCCTTTGCTCTGTGGATGGCCACGGAAGGGCTGTGGGTGAAGAACACTGAGCAGCATGGAAGAGAAAGCATCTGAGGTGTTCTGAGCCTTGGTCTCAGACACACAGGTATGGTGGGACATTTGGGACCTTGAACCTGGACTTTGGAAAGAGACAGGTGCCAAAACTGGGTGGTAAAAATTCAGAGAAGTTAACTGAGTGTGGGTTCACGTTTCCTTTGAGTGGATTTTCCATGTTGAAGAAATGGACCCTCAAGCCTGGGTGAGAGGAAAGTGGCCAGCTGATATATCTCTGCTCACAGAGGACCTGTCTCTGTGACCTGCAGCCCTGCAAAAGCAACCAGGGCTGGAGCTGGGTCTGGCTGAGCTGAGGGAGGTGGTGTGGGCAGTGGAGGCACGAGAGAAAGAGGTGTTGAGGTGGACTGAGGTGAAATCAAAGTAGCAGCCCTTTGCTAATGTCCATTCCTTGCCTCAGCTCTTGGCCATGGATGACACAGAGCAGCATGGTAAGTAAGAAGCCCTCATGTGGTGAAAGCACCTCAGCAAGTGGCAGTTCAAGGCACTGAAGCTTAGCAGAACAAACACTGAGTAGGTTTGTGGTGTAATTTAACACCAAACATACAATCTCTGACACACAAAGGCTGGAAAGGGGAAGGACAAAGGCTGACTGACACTCACTGCCAAGTGGGAACCAGCAGTAGATGACCTCTTATGGTGGCCCCAGCCATTCCTTGGAAGGACAGATGTGTTCCCCTCTGCCTGGCAGTTATCTAAACACAGGGCTGCTAAACCTCCTTCCCAGACCTCCAGAAACACCTTGCACGCTCATTGACTAAGGACGGGAGTCATCACATCCACCCATGGCTGTGCAAAATGTTGGAGTCAAGAGTGAGTCAGCTGGGCTCCTGCCTTAGCTCATGGAGGGAGGTAGGCATCTCCACCTGGCAACACATCCCCTGGTAGGGCAACCTCATTTCCCTAGGACCTCATCCAAAAAACTCAACCACATATATTGTCTGTCAGAGTCACACTTCACCTCTGAGCAATGACTGTAACCACACTGCAGTTACACTACCTAAGGCTGCAAACTCCTGCACATGCCTGGCTTTCAACATGTGAGCAGTCCCTTTGAAATAAGTGAAGTTAAGAATGCATCAGGCATTGCATTATCAATGACTAAATTAATGATACGGATCCTGAATTATTAGTGCACATCCTACATAAAAAATACAAAAATAAATGGGTTCATGCAATACACAGGTTGTATGCTGAACACTAGAAAAATCTTAAGCTGTTTATTTTCATATTAACTTTTAAAAAAAATTTTATACATGTGACAATTTGCATACATTGTACAATCCAGGATGTAGGCCATATACTGTCTTCAGATCATGATTTAACACGTGGATCAGTGAAACCAACAAAGTGAGCCAGGTTTGGAGGAGGAGACGTAAAAGCTTATTTGTTTGTAATTGTTTGTTCCTGTTGATCCAGAATTGCCAATTCAGCAGCAATTCTCAGAGGAAAGATGGAAGACAGAGCCTATAAGACAACTTTCAATACCTTTTGCATCCCACGAAGTCAGAGTGCCTTTAAAAAGGACTCATCCTTTATTCAATTGAATGATTCATCTTATTTGATTACATTTATCCTGTGTAATGGGGTAGATAGATGACCCTAGAATATTGGCTTTTTTTTTTTTTTTAAATGCCTAACTTCCTTGATTCTGTAAATGTATGTATCACTGGGGTCCAGGTCCAGCCTGAAAAGAGCAAATGGCTTAACTGAAAAACAGAGATCTTCACTAAAAGAAGCAAAAGCCATTGGACACTGGGCTCAGGGACAGATACCTACACAGAAATGTCTGACTCTCCTACTCAGTCCTACCCAGCCACCTACAGCAGTGTGGTCCTATGAAATGTATGCAAATATTCAAGGGTCAGATCTCAAAGGGGAAATACCACAGTGACAGAGTGTATTGCAAAAACAACAAATGAAAAGAAGCGTGCTGTCCTGTACACAGCCTGCTGTGCCTGCTAGCAGGGAAGTTCACTGGCAGGCACATCCATATGGTAGATGGCATGGCACCTCACTTGGCACCTCTCCCTTGAAGAACCCCTGGTACCACACCTTGTCAACCTGCTGCCCTGTAACTCTGAAGTCTGGACTACCCATTCAAGATGTTCAAGAGGAAATTTTTTACTGTGAGGGTGGTGAGGCACTGGAACAGGTTGCCCAGGGAAGCTGTGGATGCCCCATCCCTGGAGGTGTTCCAGGCCAGGCTGGATGAGGCTTTGAGCAACCTGGTCTAGTGGCAGGTGTCCATGCCCATAGCAGGGGGGTTGGAACTAGATGATCTCTAAGGTCCTTTCCAGCCCTAGCCATTCTATGGTTCTATGGTTCTCTTACCTCGGACCCAAGGCCTGTAGCTGGTGTTGCTCTGCTTCTCATCTATAGGATGAGACCAGCTCCAAACATCATTCAACCTCTGAATTAAGTTGGGTTTCTTTTTTCTCCACTTTCATTTCTCTCCTCTTTATTTTCTTATTCCTACTGTGCTCTGAAAAATATTTGCCTGTTGTTTGAGAAAGAAATAAACTGACATATAAAAGAAAAAAGCCCGACTGTCACTGCTTTCACCTTCCCAAGAGAAACAGCCCCCAAACTCCCATATTCTGTTGAATGGATAACAGTGATAACTGAACCTGGATGAAAACTCCTAAAGACTATTTTCTACCATAAAGACAGCTTTGTCAAAAACAAAATGTGTTCAAGGAAGATACCAAGCCTAAAATTTTTCAGTTAGAAGAAGTTAGAGTGGTTTGTCCTGACTTTAGTATTCTATACTGATAACACTGTAAAATATTCCATTTTGATAAAGTAAAAACATAATGCTTTGATATTTTATTCCAGTACTGATGTTATTGTAGCATATATATTTTATGATTACCTAACATTTTATTATAATGTTTTCACTTTATTGAGGTTAAATGAATTATAAAATGAAAACATGCTGAATTACCAAAGCAAAAACTTTCAAGGATCCTAAATCACACTTTTTTTTTTTTTTTTTTTTTAAATTCAAATGTGCATTGTCAGGAAATTTAGAGTGCTGGCTTTGCATTTGGATACAGTTCAATGCAAAATACCAGCCAGTGAGGTGTATCCACAGCATTCCTTTCTTGTTCTCTAGCCTCCTTGGAATGGAGCAGTCAGCTCCTCACTGCTCCAAGTGTGCTTCCAGCCATCACAGGACTCCTTATACAGGTAGCAGTTATTGTAACTTGTTATTTAAAAACACACTTTACAAGCTGCCAGTAACATTTGTAAGCTGGCTTTAAAGTTGACACAACTGATAATAAAACGCATCAAACACAAACCATGTTATAGCCACCAATGGGAAAGTCACCAGTTTGTTCTCAGGAGACTTCAACTGCTAGAAAACATATAATTTCAAATTAAAACCCAAAAGCAAACAAAGTTCATGTCAGTGCACAGCAGATAAAAAAGTAGCTCTCTGCCTCTTTTTCAAATTCTTTTTACTTTTGAAAAGCAGAATTTCATGAAACTTGTCTAATAAAACACCAGAGTGTTTGAACTCATCTACTTGCACCAGGGGAAGGTACACTGAAGACTCTCTCACTACAGCTTAAGCTTTTTGTTTTCAATTTAATGACATAAATTCCTCATTAGTTTAAATGTGATGTATATATAAAACAAACAAGGATGTTCACGAGGCCTTTCCACCAGTTTGACTAAACCAGTTTAAACTCCCAATTTCAGTCAAGCCTTAGCCATATTCTGTCACTGTTGAGGCTGAACTAATATATAGAAGAGAGATGTCTCCAAGAGCAAAACTGAAATGAGTGGTCAAAACACATCATACTTCCACTGCTCTGCTGCATGTTCACCTTCATGACTTTCAAGTAGAAGTCTTTATAGTCAAACTCTTGTTTACATGCCCCTAAAGAACATGTTTGAACAACACATCTGGGAGTGATGATACATTTGAGCAGTTCTCATCTATCCTGCAAACACCTACTTGGAGCAACAGGGAAGCCAAGAGTTGAGATGTTTGTTCAGTTGGACTCTAGCACCTCATGTGGAGTTGTGGCAACAATTAACTAAGACAGACTAGCAAAGAATATAATAAAAACCCTATGGAAAGTAACAGAACATCTCTGACTTCAATAGGATTAAGAGAAATGATCCAAAATGTTATTTTAATGTTCATAATAGCTTGTGGCTCAGTGGGAAGACATTAATCTACCATGAACTTTAAAAACTAATTTTCCTGTCCAAGCATTGTGTATCACCTCAGATCAAGATAACGTTTGCAAAGTGAACTCATTAGCTGATGAGATGGAAAGTCTAGGAATGAGCCATTGGCAAATTACTGTTGAATTTATTCTTCATGGGATAACCAAACAGAGATCACCTTCAATATTCTCTGCTCTATATGACCTTTGAATGGAGTAGAGATGATGTAATATTCTTCCTTTTTTTTTTCTCCCAGCCTGTGATGCCAGTCTGTGTTATGCACTGACTTCACCTTTTAGCCCTGTACAGGTATAAATCATTTTGACGAGATGCTCACAGCCCTGTAACCTCTGCTTGCAACCTCACCCAAAGAGTGGATCTCTGACTGACTTCCTACATTTGCTCACCTGTATCTGCCTTGGCACAGTGGAAGCAAAAAAAGCTGTTTTCCGTAACAAAAAAAACACGCACATAATCTCCCTAGCAATGAAATAATAAAATATCTTGTGTGAGACTTGGCAGTGATCCAGTGAAAATTGCCCTGTCCTCTTTTTCCAGTCTAGCTACTATGAGCAGAAATAATTAAAACAGAGGCTTTGACTCCAGGGGTGCATCAATATCAGGGTTGGACCCTCCTTGCCTCTTGTTCACAGTCTGGGACCCCTGTAAGAGAGCAGTTAGTCTTCACTATGCACACCCTGTCGACCCAGAGGGTAGGGAGAGAATGAACATTTGGTTATTCCTTTCCAAAAACTGTAGTAGCTGCTATTCCTTTCCATGCCCCCTGGAAACAGTCCATCTACGTTAGTTCCCACCTGTCTCTCAAACATTACAGCAGACAAAATGCACTGCCCACATGACCTGTCCACCCTAGAGGTTTAGCAGCAGTGTCTTAGCTGTGCAACTGCTGTCATCCAGCTAGGACACTATTTATGGTGCTGAAGAGAAAGGTGAATGGATCGTAATCATTATTATGCTTGTTTCCACCAGACTTTGGTTCTGCATGATTTCCCTTTCCTCAATGTAGAGTTGTGACATGAAATACTGGGCAGCTGGAAGGTGTATTTCTCTCCATTGTCCAGCTGTGACTCTCAGAGTACTATAAATTGCTGAAGATATTGCCTTCTTGAATCTTATATCCTTCTCCTTGTTGATGAATGTGAAGGATAAGTATAATACCCCGTTGTCTGCAGTCCTACATGATACAAGTACTTGCTCACTACTGTACTTTGGCTGGATTGTCTCTTCATTGTTGAGTTTAATATACACACGGTCATCATCAAAATGAAACCTGTTTATACTCTTAACATTTTTGACTATGAAGTTGTTAAAATGTTTGGGTTTTAGTTTTTGGGGTTTTTTTAATGGAACTTAAACTTGTGAATCTAACATTTTTGGAGACAGCTCAGATTGTTAAGGAATCAGCAGGACACATCACCAAGCTACAATAGGTTCACTTTCATGTGGATGCTGCAGCAGGCAAGCCTTCATGGAAAAACCCTGAATGTGAATTTAGCTAGTTTTGGATAAAGACGCCTTTCAGCGTCAATAAACACCATGAATGCAGCCACGGTAGAGTTACAACTTAATGAGATGAGGGGAAGTGCACAGGGTCAGGCCTCATCTCCCGGCCTCTGTCATGCTAATCAGCTGGGCAGCCTGCAGCTGAAAAACTGCTGGAATTTTTATTTGCATTTCATTTAGTTGGAAGGAAATTGACCCAGATGGTCCACAAAGGCAATAGAAGGCTGGCAAGCAGTCTAGTGCTGCACACTTTTCCGACGGGCTGCACTTGTCCGCCCGTCCCTCTTGGAGCCCGAAACATAAAAGATTAAAACAGCGTAAGGGAATTGATTTCATGATTTTTAGATAATTTCCCTAAGATTTCAGAAAAGACCTAAAAAACCTAATTTAATCAGCCAGAAGCTCAATAGTAATTAAACGGAAGAAAAGCTGAGATAATGAAAGAGGTGGTAGGGATTTTTGCTGTTGCTGGTGGGAACCTTTCTTAATTAAAAAAAGTCTAAAATCTAAATGATGTTAATGACGACAAGCATGAACATTTATTGCAAAGACACTGTATCTTTGGTCAGCTTAGATGATTGATTGCCAAATCTGATAGACTTCCTTAGAAAAAGCTAAAATGATTTGCCATGCATTTGTCCAAGCCAAATATTTCCCTGTGTTTGCTCAAATGAACAATATTGGTGTCACTGTTATTCACTTGGCCAAAGCTTAGATATTTGCACAAGTGATGTGTGATCCCATACCATCTGCTCTTGGTTTCACCTATTTTGCTTTGAAAGCTTAGTTAAAACTCTAATAAAAATAAGGGCACTTCAGATCCCACCTACTTTTGCTTTCTAATCTTAGAGATTATAACATTTCACAGCAAGAGCAGCAACCTTATGGAGGGCCAGCTGATGGCATATCTGCTTAATTGGAAGATATAAAACATAACAGCAGTCACATTATATGAACTATTTTGTAAGAGCAAACTTTCAGACATAAATTGTCATGACTCCCTGGAAGCGTACGGAGCTGGAGTAAATGGCTGGGGATCCCTTCCAGTTGCACCAGTGGAGCTGCTGCCCTTTATCTCTACCCTGCCCTGAAAGGGTGGAACTGACTGGTCTCATTTCTACCAGAATTACTCTAGTCAGGGTGAAGCTTCATCTCCTTGAATAAGCTGTCTTTCAAAATAGTTATGTTGCCTCGAGTAGCAGAGTGCTAACCCTTCTGGTCTGGTTGGTTATTCAACACGTGCAAACAAGTCCTCCCAGTGCAGGCTCTGGGGAATCAAACCCAGTAACTTCAATGGAATTGCTTCCAACTTCCACTTGTATAAAAAGTGTGCAGAAATGTGGACTAACCCCCTTGGATCACTGGGCTCACACAGGCTTTTGTTCTCTTGACAGGAATTCTGTCTTTGGGGAAATGTGGTAAAAAGAGCCTGAGGTAGCCACAAAACCACACAATGGTGTGGGCACACTGATAGTTTGTGCAGGAACAGAAAGATCTGGGATTTTTCAGCTCTTTCTGGTTCTCTGAGGACTTGCAGTTGGTTCAGCTTGTGGCAGCTCAGCTGCTAAACATCTGCGTGAGTACACCCCCAAGGTGACCCAAACATACCACCTGGTCCCTGCTACAAGCCAGACAGAGACCTGGTCTTTTTCTTCTAAGGCATCAGTGACTCAGCCATGAGTTATCTCAAGGATTGTTCCTTCTGATGGTTATGACAGTCACACTTGAGCTTCCATTTTATAAAGCTTACATAAAGCACTTGTCCACAGTCCTCTATGCAAAGGACATCAAGATAATTTACATTTCCAGCACAGTCAGAAGTCCCAAACTGCTCCTAATGTCCTTGTTACCAGTGCAGTAGCTAAGGAAGAATGGAAGAATGATAGGAAGTAATTAGTTCCATTTCTTGATCTGGCAGTGGCCTCTTTAGTAACCTAGGGCAATTTATAGGACAAATTATAGCTAAGATTTATGTGGTTTTGAGGACAAAATGCTTAAGATATAACACCTTAAAATCACACCTGAGAACCATAAGGCAGCATGCGTAGCCACTGTTCATACTGAAGGTGGCTGAAAGAGCTTCTGGCACTTCAAGTCTGGTGCCAAGGCAGTACTTAATGCTACATTTTGACTGGTTCCTGAAATCCAGATGTAAAACCAAAATTGCCTCCTCTTCATACTGACAAGGCAGAAAAAAGTTTGAGCCAAACTTGGAGCCTTGTAATTGTAGCTGTACCACTGCTGCCCCAGTGCTGCCCCATCTGCAGTGTGGGTGAGATGCTCACCACCAAGCTGCTTGTTTCACATTTCAATGTTCCATGAAATTGCCTTGTTGTTGCCACTGCCTGCCTGGGGTAGCTGTGGTGTGTAGATGGACTGAATACACCGTACCATACATGAAGACAGCAGCAGTGAGTCCCACGCATAATAGCCCTGTGGGCTATTCACAGCTACATCAGGGCAGATGATAGACAGAGCTTGCTCTCTGTCCCACCATGCTCATGAAGCTCATGCTGGAAGAGTTTGGATGAGCAAATATAGAAGTTAAAATCTGAAAAAAAAAGAAAAAAGAAAAAGGCTATGAAAACCAGCAATTTCTTCAGAAATCATTCAGTATGATTGTGGATGCCCCATCCCTGAAGGCATTCAAGACCAGTCTAGATGGGGCCCTGGGCAGCCTGCTCTAGTGGTTGGCAACCCTGCCCACAGCAGGGGGGTTGGAACTAGATGATCTTTAAGGTCCTTTTCAACCCAGGCCATTCTATGATTCTATGATTAAAGTTCGCTGTCTTCCTGGCACGTGTTTCAGCAGTATCACTAACAAGCATCACCAGAGCACAAGCCATAGCTGCTGGAGGAAATGGAAGGACTCAGTTCAAAGTATAAGTGTAGCCCTCAGAAGAACAGTTAGGAATAAAACTAAAAGCTGTCAGATAAATCAAATGCAGGTCTGGGACTGGTGATTCCAGTCCGCTCTCACTGCAGGACCCTGAGCGCTGCTGGTTTCCCAGATAGTTTGTTTCCAAGCATTTTAGTGTTCTTACCACATTTTCCTTGAGGACTGCAAAAGACAAAATTTGTTGTTTATGCTGAAATCCTGAGAAGGTCTCAGGCAAAACAGGAACTGTTTTTTCAAACACTGGTCCATGCTGCGCTGGGGCTCAGCCTGGGACCTACACATCTGGGAAGCTGCGGGACAAAGAGAGAGCCCAGACGAGGACAAGGAGAATGACAGTAAGCTCAGAAAGTGTGATATACAATGAAAGAACTGGGGTAGTTCTAGTGTATACCAGGGATTTCCTGATAATGTTTTTCAAATACACCAAGAGCTGCTGCAAAGGAGGAGCAAAATGCTCTTCATGCCCATATACGACAAGAAATAACACACTTGGGTTCAGTGTGGAGGTGCTAGTAAGATACTAGAAAAACTTGATAATGGTATGGACAGTGAAGAAGTGGAGCTGTGCTGGAGAGGTGTGTGCTGTCAATTACAGGAAATCTTTAAGAACTGCTTTGAGAAATGTCTGTCTGACAGGTAAGGGTGAGTGATCATATCTCGTGGCAATGGTCTGGACTAAAAGACCCCTTGAAAACCCCTCGAGCCTTCTTCTGATACTTCGCTTTTTTGTAACCTTTCTGAGTAAATCTACTTTGATGACTTCAGCTCTCTGGATATTTTTGGTTTGATTATGTTGAGCCACTTTACACCATGTGTAAGGATGTCTTCTCTGGTTCATCCCTCCAAAAACCAAAATAGTGTCAGATATAGGGCTACAGTATATAGATACAACTCATCTAAATAAAATAGGTTTGCAAATTCTTGTCCTAAGTCTGAATTTGATCTCTAGGAAACTGAGAGAAAAAGTGTCACAGAATTAGTAGATTAAAGGAAAAAAGCTCCAAAAAGCTAAATGATTTTAACAGAAGAAAAAATGTGCTACAGAACTCTGTAGTTTAGTTTAAAATTCAGCAGAAAGTTCATTCATTAGTAAAGTCACTCAAGCTTGGCTAATAACAGCCTGAGCCAGAAAATCTAGCAATTTAAAGTAAAGCCTTAGTTGCCAGCATAACTTGATGCATATGATGCCAGCTGCAGAAATTGCCGTTTCAAACCTTGCTCTGGTTGGCACAATGGGAACAAATAGCTCTCAGCTGCAGGTGAAGCTTACCAGACCTTTCTCCTCAACCTTTGTATAGTATCAGTTCTTCTTAAAAAACAGCCATTAAATTATCGCCATTGTCTTGGGGGAGTGGTGATTGATGCCTCTTCTTTTATGCTAACTCAGCTTGTCTCTCTGCTCTAAATGGCCTTGTCTTTGGCGTGGGTGTTGGTCGTACATCATTAGGTTTTGGTACGCTTCATGCCGCTTGCTCGCTTGCAGCTTGGCAAACAAGGCTGTTCAGCAGATTAATACAACTCTCCTGAACTCCTTAATACAAAAAGCCACAGGGTCGCACCTGTTGGGGCTCGAGCAGGGCTCTTTGCAGGGAGCACCTTCCCCTTGCGAATGCTAAGGTGCCAATCCTGGAGCTCAGAAGAAAATTAGCTCTAGTCCAGCTGAAACCAGGACACTGATAAGCTAAAACAACTGGGCTTTGTGCTTCCGTGGTATCTGTTGGGCTTTGTCCCAGCTGCTGCAGGTGGCGTGGGAGGATGATGGGGAGGAGTGGGAGCTATGGGAACTCCCACGATGGCAGCGGAGCCTGAAACAACCATTTCAGGTGCTTATGTTGGCATTCAGGCACTGTTGCTTTTTTGTCACAATGAAAATGTGAGCTACTCCCTCATGTACTGGTGCACTGCAAAGGACAGCCCTTCTTTGTACATAGCTAATCGCTGTTTGTAGAAGTACAACCATATACTTTTGGAGAGGGACCAAAAAGAGAAGTGAAACCCAAGAGAAAGAGGGAGCTTTAAGGGTCTGTGAAGAACTAAAAACCTGTTCTGCTAATACCAGTGCAAGCCCACAGCAAACTCAGAGGCTCTGGTAGCGCCGTTATCCCTGTGACCATGGCCACTATGGTCCCACATGATGTTTGCCATGGTGGGTCCCCTGGGAAGCACTGAGTGGTTTCAAAAGTGACCCTCGCCTTCCCGCTGGCAGAGCACAGGTTGGGCTGCTGCAGCCAAGAGCTGCATCCCTGCTGCACCCCCATGCTGGCCTGTGCTGGGACGGTGACTGAGCCCCAAGGAGCTGGGAACCAGACCCGACAGGGCTGCATTTTTGGATGAAGGATGCTGGCAGTCTGAGCTACGGTTTCACTCTAAGTCGTTTCACTGGGTGTTTGTCCTGGTTTCAGCTGGGAGAAAGTTAACTTTCTTCATAGTAGGTAGTGTGAGGCTACGTTTTGGATGTGTGTTGAGAAGGTGCCTGATAACATACTGATGTTTATAGTTGCTGACAGGACAGTCAAGGACTTTTCAGCTTCTCTGTTGTGCCAGTGTCTGCAGGTGCAGGAGAAGCTGGGAGGGAGCCCCAGCTACTAGCCTAGGATTCGGTCTTGGGTTTAGGATTGAGAATCAAGTTGGCCAATGGTATATTCCATATCATGCATGTCATGCCTAGTATATAGATGAGGATCTGTCCGGAAGTGCCCCTTCTCTCTCTGGGTCTTGTCTCTCCTCTCTCTGGGTCACCCCTCTCTGGGTCATCTTGTTCCCTCGATCAAATCTTGGACTCTCAAACTCTTGGGTTCTTATCTCTTTTCTGGGATTGTAGTTTCGGGACTCTCCCCACTCTGGGATCATTAGCTAGAAATGAGCTGAGCCTTGGTCATCAGGTGGTAAGCA
>NW_010110257.1:64363-67043 GCF_000699245.1 Pterocles gutturalis | reverse complement strand
GACTTCAATCCTGATCAGCTGGAGAGAAGTTCTTCAGTATGATTCATCTCTAGCCTCTGGTTTCTAGTAAGTTAGATAATGCCAACAGCCTATTCCCATCTTTTTTTGTCCTTATCTTGTTCCTGAGATGTTCACAAACTCTTTCCATGGGAAAGGAAAAGCCATAAAGTCAGTTGAAGGCATTATGTGTCTGCTCTCTGATGGCCCAAACCAGAAGTCATTGTCATCGCACAGGTTTTTGTTAGGTCTTGAAGCAACCTGCAAAGTCTGTGTGGAAATTAGGTCTACCTGAATGGGACACAGGGGTAACTCCAAAGCAGAGTTAAGTCATGTTTGTTCCTGGGGGTGGTACAGCACTGTTTCTGCTTTACAGATTGTCTCTTTTGTAAACAAATACAATTTAATTCTCCAGAGCTGTCAGTCAAACCTTCTTTCTCTACTACTAAACTCACTACAAGTATTTTATTTAAAACCATAAAATAATGGCCTGCAGAATACATGGTAAGCTACTCATGGCTCATGAAATTTGATTATCTTTGAGCGTAAATTACTTGAGGGTTGGTATATGTACTATGCATAATACAGGAGGTATCTACTGGACTGGGAAAATGAACCTGTGAAAATATAATACTTATGCAAATTTATACAACTCCAGCTATTCAAAAGTTCCTGATTTTGTTGCAGTAGATTGTAAAAATTAATGTAATTGCCCTTAAAGTAACATGCCCAGGAAAGTTTCTGATTAGCGATTACTTCTGTTTCAGTGTTAAAATAGAAACTGTAGATTTCTGAAGTGATAAAAAGGATTGTATACTGTTTTATAATTGGCTTTGCAATTTAATATATGTTTGCATGCATTTCAAAGAGCTATAAATTATTCATTGCCCGAGAGTGTCATAAATGAAGATTCCAGGAACGCAGTATAATGACAGCATTAGACATTGAGCTATTTCCTAGCAGCAAAAGGCATAAAAACCACATACCCGTGCATCAAAGAGAACGGACCAGCAATATAGCACCTAGGCCAAATGGGGACATTTCGTGTTCAGACTAATTGTTTTCAAGAAGGAAGGTGCCTAAAATCTGGGCTGTAAATTATTATTTTGGGGTGTGATTCGTTGAAATAAAGTAACACTTCAGAAAGAACAGGTTTTGAAACATTGCTATGAGAAAAATTCAATGGATCTCATTTGGTCACTTTGAAAACTTGAATTGTCTGAGTGATGGAACTCTCTGAGCCACAAAATTATTTTCAGCAAAATAACTGAGAAAGGAATGGAATTTCATTTGTCTTACTTTGGTTTATAACAAACCTTGGAGTAGGATCTTGCAAGAGATCTTCTGATAATTATTTTTCACGACACAAGAATGGACAAAATTCAGTTAATGTAAAAAATAGCATATTTAGAACCAACAAAAGGGTTTTTTTTGCTCCAGTTTTACAGACCATGACATAGCTGGTATGATGCATTGCTGGAAGATTCTTCTGGGAACTTAGTTGTGTTTGCCACAATTGTCGTTTGCAAAATGACAGCACTGACAATTCCTACAGTC
Organism: Pterocles gutturalis; assembly: GCF_000699245.1. NCBI lineage: Eukaryota > Metazoa > Chordata > Aves > Pterocliformes > Pteroclidae > Pterocles > Pterocles gutturalis. The sequence goes on along the minus strand of NW_010110257.1, from coordinate 65,489 downwards.
CTTGTGCAGAAAGGATGGGAACTGTGAGAGATGTGGCATAAATCAATATTTGGTCAATCTGAGGAAGATTTTTCCTGAAGGTATGCAATTTCTGAAGTTGTCAGGGTTTAGGTTTGGGTTTTCTTTTCTTTGTTTACCTCTGTCTCTCTGTGAGTATTTGGTACTTAACTATGATCAGTTGCAAAGTAAAAGAATTGTTGAGCTTCTGTTCTGATCCAGTTTGACAGAGCCTCTACAAACTAGGATATTTTGCCCACATCTTTGGGGAAAAATAAGACAGCAGTTGCAAACCAAGTAGAAAAAAGGGAATATGCAAGAACATTTGCAAATAATAATAAAAAAATAACAGTGCTATCAATAGAGACATGATTTCTTCCCACTTGCATATGACTCATAGGAACCTACTTGGTAAGAGCGTGGCTTTGTGACAGACTGAAAGAAACAATAAAATAAAAAATCTGCCATAGTAACAAAATGTCAAACTGCTTAAAAAAATAAACCCATAAAGGTTGAGGTAATTTGTCCCTGCCAAATGACAACTAAATGTTTCCCCTTTAGCCATTGTTTGACAGTGTTATTAATCTTTTAATTTACCAAGGTGAGGAAGAGATCAGAAATAGTGTTATAATTGTTCTAATTTTTATCTCCATCTATAGAATCGTAGAATCATAGAATAGCTAGGGTTGGAAAAGACCTTAAAGATCATCAAGTTCCAACCCCCCTGCCGTGGGCAGGGACACCCTCCACTAGACCAGGTTGCTCAAAGCCTCATCCAGCCTGGCCTTGAACACCTCCAGGGATGGGGCATCCACAGCTTCTGCAGGCAACCTGTGCCAGTGCCTCACCACCCTCACAGTGAAAAATTTCATCCTAATGTCTAGTCTAAATCTACCCTCTTTTAAGTTTAAAGGCATTACCCCTTATCTCCACTTGGAGAAGGAAGTTGTCATCAACACATTCCAGGAACTTCCTGGCCTGCCTATGCTGTGCTGTGTTGTTCTTCCAACAGATATCAGGGTGGTTGAAATCCCCCATGAGGACCAGGGCTTGTGAGCATGAGGCTGCTCCTATCTGTCTATAGAGGGCCTCATCCACTTGCTCTCCCTGGTCAGGTGGCCTGTAGCAG
>NW_010110257.1:20324-64291 GCF_000699245.1 Pterocles gutturalis | reverse complement strand
GGAGCTCCATGCACTCCAGCTGGTCTTTGACATAGAGGGCAACACCCCCTCCTCGTCTCCCCTGCCTGTCCTTCCTAAAGAGCCTGTATCCCTGCATTCCAATACTCCAGTCATAGGATCCATCCCACCACGTCTCCATAATGCCAATTTGTGAAGACTAAGCTAATTAGCCAGCATGCAGCAACTGCTTTGATTATAGAGATTTCCACATTGAATTCTAGGCAAAGCTCTCAAATAAATAGGTTTGGATAGGCATGGTTGGTGCCATATGCCTTCTCTCCTCTGAGGCTCTGTGTGATCAAGAACAAAAATGACCCACTGGGAAGCTATTTTCAGATAATACATACTGTAAAAGCCATTTCAGAAGCCAAGACTGTGGGAGTTGAATGAGGAGATTCAAAGTGATGCTGGCCACCTGCAGAAGTAGTCTGAAAAGCAAACCGTGCAATTCATAAACATCCTGTTAAGGCAGGAATGACAACAAATCTCAAGAGGCTCATCTCCCTATGCCCTTTCTAGGAAAATAGTTCACAAGCCTTCCTGGTTTCTTGATGTCACCATGTCATGTTGAAAGACAGTAGATATGTGTTCCCCACAGCTAATACCAGTGGGTCTTGATTAGAGTAAAGGCTCAGGCCTTTAGGGCCTTTGATTCCCTTTGATAGGGAATATAGACAAACGTAATACACAGAGATCCTGTTTCTTTTTCTTTTTCTTTTTTTATTTTTTTTTTTTGTTGGTCCAGCCTCTTTGAATTCTGGGTTGCCCAAGAAAAGGAAATATCTCATATTTTATATTGCATGATGCTTAAATAACGGTCCTCAGGTGTTGCTTGTGGAAGCATCAAACTCATAAAAGTATTTTCTGCAAAATGTGAACTGGAAATAAGGGAATTCGTGCCCTCTTTTAAATGGAACTTACCTTTTGATAATCTTTTCAGTAACCTTTTTACACTTTTGTCCTGCCTCATTGTTTATATATACCTTTGTTTGGACAGGAGGTTCCATGTCTTTGCCTTTGTATCTTTCCTTCTGCACAAATGTCAAACACACTCATCTCAATGATATCAGAGAAGTAAGTTCTATTTTTACTTGTAAGTCTTATACTAGTCATAGAATCAGAGAAGCATAGGGTGGTTTGGGGTGGAAGGGACCTTAAAGATCATTGAGTTCCAACCCCCCTGCCATGGGCAGGGACACCTTCCACTAGGCCAGGTTGCTCAAAGCCTCATCCAGCCTGGCCTTGAACACCTCCAGGTACAGGACATGTACAACTTCTCTGGGCAACCTGTTCCAGTGCCTCACCACCCTCACAGTAAAGAATTTCTTCCTAATCTCTAATCTGAATCTACCCTTCTCCTTCAGTTTTAAGCCATTACGCCTTGTCCCATCACTACATGCCCTTGTAGTGTTCTTACGTAGTCTTTGAAATAAACAATTTTTTTTTTAGGTTGCAGTAACACTCAAAAAACATCCTGTATCTTATGGCAAGTTGGTGTTCCAGTGTTTGAAGTAAACAACTCTTCCTCCACACATGAACGCATTTGTAGCTGAGTATAGTTTTATTTTAGGAGAGTAGCAGGATGCAAAGTGGTTAGGCTTTTTAGGTTTAGATAGCAGCTTCATGTGCTGCTGTCTTGAGGTCTTCACACAACTTAAGCACAGTTTGTTGGGAAATTTCACTAGGTCCAAGCTAAGTTTTCATTGTCATCATCTTTTGAATAAACAAAGCTAGCTTGGTTGCTATAATTGACCCTATGCTTCGTGTCAGGATATCAGTCAAGATGCTCTTCCTCTGATTCCAGTGATAATACTCCGCCTTAAAAATAGGATTTATCAAATGTTTGATCACTGTGATATTGAATTTTGAGGCATTTTCAGTGAACATTTTGAAAGGGCAAAAAAAGACCCAAATTTTAGACAGCCCAAATGGAGTAGTGGTGGGACAAGTGCACTGTGACTTAGGTTATTTCTCAAAACAGAATGGCATGCAGAGGATGCAGTGTCAGCCTAGTTGTCCTCTCATATGTTGTAGACCATTGGTATGCCATATCCCGGTTTCATTTTCCTAAAAAGCAAGAAAGCCCAAATACTGTGGCCAGAGATAGGAAATGTTGATGCAACCACTGAGTTCATTCTACTGCCTTTGTAGGAACCTGTGAAATAAGCATGTACTATAGTAGGTTGGAACATATTTTCCATATGAATGTCCTCTCTGCATCCTATTGTTTACTATTCTCCAGCTTAAAAAATTGCTGTGGCATGCTGTGCTATGTTACATGATTCAGCACAGGGGAATTTCTCTAGTTTCACAATGTACAGATGAATTTAAAGTATGTTTTAATTTGTATCTGTAGTGCATTAAGGGGGTGTACAAGGTCTGTTACGGTGCTTATGTGACAAGTCTTGACATGTAAAGCCTCAATAATTAGATAACTTGTAATCACTATTAAAAATTTTTAAAGAAAAAGAAAAAAAAAAGTGTGTTTAATTTCATTCTGAACAAGGAAATTCTTTCTAAGTTGACATAACATGTTCTTCTTTTTTCCCAGTTTGGGCATCGAACTGTAAAATAAATTATTCCTGTAGGTCTAGTCACACGTGAGTAGAGATCCAAGCCTGAAGTCACCTTCTCTCCAGCAGTGACTGGCAGTATTTAATAGAGCCTGGCATTTCTAAATAGGAAGCTGTGGTTCTTGCTGGTTTTTTTTATTAAATAAAGAGCATTTCAGAGTGACCATTTGCTCTGGGTCTGTGCATCAGAAAACAACACTGAGCCAAGTACTTTGTGTATGTAGTATGATGGAAGTTCACTCTGTTTAATAGCATATTGTGCCAAACACTGTGAGAGAAATGGCATCTGCAAGAGAACTGTTTTTAACTGATTTGTTTGTCAGGTCCAAACTAGCCCACATGCTCTGCCAAAGTATCTTCAGCCATGGCCATCACATCCTGCAGGGAACACTGTGAAGACAACATCCCTACACACCACTTCCAACTCAGGTCTCTCCAATTCCTACTTTTTCTCTAAGTTAGAAGATTTCCAAGCTCACACTAGACTAATACAAACTTTGGGACTGTTTGTCAGCCATTCTTGGAGCCAGCAGTTGCTGTTGGGTGAAGAATCCAGATCATTGTGTCTGAAACATTCGTACTGTTTGAGGGAAGAAAATGTCTTTGCAAATTCAGGATGTCCCACAGTTCTCTCCCTCTGCCTGCTCCTGAAAAGAGTTGCTCAGATGTCCTTTCTGAGCATTATCTTTCTCAAACATAAAAACATGGAAAATGGTACTAACTTATTTACGATGCACTTCAGATTTTATGAATGACAACCACTACATAAAAAACAGAGCCTGTTAATCTTCATGAGTTGTTTTTATTGCCATTGATATTTCAGTATTTCCAGACTGACATAAATATAACCCCCCAATTAAATCCTGATTCTTGGTCCAAAAGATGGAGAATTAAAAAGGCAAATTAAATTAGAAGTTCTGTTACCTCTAAGCCCTAAAATGTCACAGTTCTCTAGGAGAGGACAGTTCAAAACTGTATAAATGATTATTATTTTTTTTTTTAGTAAGTGCTTGGGTTGAAACTTCTCTGTGCATCTCTGAACTGTCTGCATAATTGTCTGCATCTGAGCTTCTAGTTTAATTTCCCTTCATACACAGTCTGTGGAAAGCAAGGAGTATTTCTACAGAATGATGCATTGTAACACGAACATTTGAAGTAGAGGGGAGGAACCGTGCTCCAAAAATGCCTGTTTCTCTCTAGGCGCTATAAAGAGAGTCCAGGGTGACAAGCTGAGCTGGACATGTTTACAGTCCAAATACAAAGGTTTTGCTAGATACTAAGCTCACCATTCCTGTGTGAGCAATCTGGGATATGTGTTAGAGCTTTGATCATTGCCAGCCAGGTAATTAATTGCAAATTTTTAAAAATGAAACTATTAAGATGCTATAAAATCACAGGATACATGTTTATTTATTTATTCATATATTTAGTATCAGCCAGTACATAGCATTGATGCAAAGAGTAAAATTCCTCCGCCAGCTGCTAAGCCACATGATTACATAGCACAAGGCCATCTACACCCCAGAGGAGCAACTGAATGTATCCTTCCCTTTTGCTATGCGTAAAAGTTGAATCAAAACATTTTTGTTGTCCTGAGTGCCAATTGCACTGGCACAATTGCCTTACACCACTGAACAGAATCTCCTTCCATATGTGTGAGTATGTATATACAGGTGGGAGGGACAGGAAACACGTTAACGTGTCCTTTGAAAACTCGACTGGTTTTGTGTCTGCTGCCTGCAGTGATGGGTAATAACAAGGCAGTTCTTCAGCTCAGGGGTCCTTGTTTGATCACAGCAACAGGAGTAGATTTGCTTTCCTTATCTGTCAGTGAGCAGCATGGGGTCTCTTTAATAAGAAAGGACAATGTACTAACACCCTTTTTGATGTCTCCACTGCATTATTTTGTTTAGGAGGTCAGAATTTACACCCTATGTGGGGGTGTATCTTTAAATATTAAATTTAAAATTACATATAAAGACCAGCTTTTTCATTTTTTACAAATATATAGCCTATCTATCTATGCATGTAAGGTAGCCCCTTTTTTGCATAAACAATTATTTTCAAACCATTTTAAAATGAAACACTATTTTCCCCATAACATAATTATTCAGTATTGCTATATCATCTCTTAGCCAAAGGATACTTCAGTGTGCTTTGTGAATGTTGCCTACGGACTCTTAATAACAAGATGAAGATATGGACTAATATGTGCCATTTTCATACATATATCCAACAGAGGGAAAGAAAAGCATATGACTTTTCTTGTGCCAGAAGATTCAGTGCACATCTTAGAAGAAGTATACTTCCTGTCAGACACCTGCTCTAACTTTCATGAGATGTCTTCCTGAGTGCTTATTTTACTGCTAAAGAAATGTTTTTATGGCTTTAATTTTCTCTATGGTGATGTATAACCCTAGAGTTCAGGTGGAGAAAGTGGTATTTTTTCCCTTCTTATTCATCATCAGCAGAATTGTTTAAAGACTTCTATAGAATACCCTATATGTGTTTTTACATGAAGAGTCATTATGACTGTAGATACTTGTGATGATATATAGGATGTAATGTTACCTCTAGACATTAGGTTCAGTTTTCAAAATGATGTGGGAAATAGACTTCAGACAGGCTGGAGGGATTTCAAAATTTGGCTTCATTTCTGTTGAATGCAAACTAAAACTTATGAAGTATCCCCTAAAAAAAAAAAAAAAAAAAAAAAAGAGAGAAAACAACAAACCAGAACACCCGTGCATGGAAGAAAGCTTTTTGATTTGTTTTGGGCCTTTAAACTGTGTGATATACTGCTATCTGAATGTTATCTTGTAGAAAAAAAAAAAGGAAAAAAAAAAGCCAGAAGTTTTATTTTAAATGAAAAATCAAAATGTTTTGTTCTAAGAGTGTCATTACAAGATGTTTGGAACTTTGTCAGTGTTTTACCAGATTTTTCTCCTAGAATAACTTTAAGGGTAGTCAGTGTGACCTGTGAAGCATTTTCGTTTTACTAGAGCGGTATTTTTAGACAGAAATTTTCCTATTAAATACTTTCTCGGCCAGTTCTTCTTTCTCAGCCACTTGTAATTAAGAAACCTTCAGCTTGTGTTCCAAACAGTAACTTATGATATTGAAACCCTGAGACATAACCATTAGAGCTGACCAGGATAATTCTCTTCTACCTGTTCAGAGGATGGCTTTTTCAAGCCTGATGGTTCCTGTTTTTCAGGGGTCTCAAGTCGAATACTTTCTCACTGCTAACTTTGTACAAAGTATGTTACCACTAAATCGCACTCCAATCTCAAATATTTTTTTCTATTGCATTATCATCCCAGTGGTTTTAACAAAGTAGGTCTAGCTTTGAGAGTTAATATAAATGTCAAATTGTATCTTGTATTTATGAAATACAAACCTATGTTTTTTTACGTAACAGATTCAGGGAGAGGCAAAGCATAAATAGTTACATATATTGTCAATGTCTTCCTAACTATTGTCCTTTATTGATGTTTTTGATTAGTGTTACTAGTGTCATATAAATCAAAGGTAAATATAAATATAGTGGTTTTATTTTTCTTTTATTTTAGAGCTTTGGATAATGAACCGTCATATCAGACAGCAGACTAGTAAATCAATACAAGCAAGGCAATTTATTAAGTTGATAGAATATGCACTTTCAAGTGCATCCTAGTCCAATATATCTTTCTATTTTACATGTTTGGTTCTAGGTTTCACTTTGTTTGATGGAAGGTACTTAATTTTCACAGATTTCCATAACTGTTTTTCCCATAAGCATGTTGTCTTCCTGATAGAGGATATTAGAGGAATGAGGTTTATAGGAGCTGGCTTATGTGGTTGTCACCCATCCCTCCCGCAAGTTCTGTGTTCACAGCTCTGCTGCTGACGGATGGGGAACGCAAAGTTTTATTGTTTTTCTGCCAGATAGGATCAAGATTTGTGTACCATGTCCATTTGTCTACAGTCTTTCTGTCAGACAAATATTTAAAGTCCTTTGCCTTTCTTGGCTGTCCATTTTCACCACACTTTTAGGCATTTAATGTCTTGGGGACTTTTTTCTGTCTCTCAAAGAAGGCTAAATTCAGCCACCATTCAGTGAAATTGCTGGGAGCACTGCCAGAGTGACACAGACAAGATGACTGAATATGCAGTGCTTGCTGAGGAAACCAGGCTGAGAAGAAATGGTATGTTACCATGGAATGGCATCCAGAAGTTGGCCACTGTTGACTTTCATGTCTTTGAACTATGGTAGGGTTTCAGATTTGCCAATAATTTTTCACTCGCTGGCACAGGATCTATAAGTTATTTTCTATTGATGAGTGAATTAAAGAGGGGGAGTTGTTTTGTTTTGTTTTTTTTTTCTTTTTTTTTAACGGAAATGTAAAAATATATATACACACGTGTGAGTTTTTTATATTTATACCATATATATTTATGAAAACATTCTTAGTCAAACCAAATGCAGGATTTTTCTTTTTTTTTTTCCTCATGAAACATTCTAATTGAAAGCATTTCATTTTAAATCATCAAGGTTCTTTTTTTTTTTGATTTCATGTAATTTCTGTCACAGTAACTGCTTTGGGGCTTAGAATAAGACATTCCTTGCCTCTTCAGTCTTCTCTCAGAGTTCAATTTAGCATATTTATATGATAACCTCTTTAAGACAAAAATCATTTCTGACATGTAACCAGTTTCAGTAAATGGGATAAAACCTTGCCTTCCTCCTACCATCAGTGTCCTCTTCTCAACCTGTAGATTTTAAATTATACATTCACAACACCTATTTGATTAACAGGGATATATTTCTTCCAGTCATGTGTGTCCCTTCATATGAAAAGGGAATATCTGTGGGTCTACTGTTGGTTTCTGTGCAAGAAATTAAAGACAGGGTTAAAGAAGAGAAAGAAACTACGGTCAGGAGAAATGAAAAGCTAAAATAATTTTAGACATTCAGTAATTCTATGTTTGCTTTCTATGTCTGTGGAGGTCTAGATAATAGCAGACCTTCAGTTTTCATTGGGGTCTCTGTCTTAACTGCAATGTAAGTAATATAAATCTTTTGGAAATTATGCTTCTGAAAGCATTTGTCAGCTTCTGTAAAATAAATCATTTTATCATTGGTGGCAAGAGCTATAAATTTAAGTGATAATTGTGTTGTGGAGTTCAAGTTCATCCTATATAGTTACAGAACAGTACGGTATCAGGGTAGTGCCTGTATGGACACTCACAGTACTTAGGTGTAAATTCACTGGTGGTCCACGAACCCCTCAATTTTTCACCTGCACCGATGAGATAATGGATCAACCTGAGAGAAGGTGGCAACAACTAGAAGCAGCATTAACTCATTGCTATAGAAACTTTCTGGGTGGAAATTTTGATCAGACCCAGAGATTCCTCCAAGCAGCTTCTAGAAAAGCTGACCAGTACAACTTACGTGCTTTGGTGTAGTGACAAACATCCTGGGTGGTCAATCTAGCTGTTCCAGATTCTGCTGGGAAGTCCCTGATGCAGAAGTGACCAAATTGAACACAGAAAAAATGTTTGTGTATCGTCAACAGGAAATATTCCTAGAGGTATTTCTAGAACAGTCTTTCATAAACAGTTGATATATTAATGAGATATTTCATATGTAGTTTACTGAATAACAATAGGTGATGCATGTGCTGGAGTGGTCCCACATGGCCACAGCCTGGCTGGATATAGGAATGCAGCAGAAGAAGACTACGATGCAGTGGAGACTTGCATCATCCTCTGGACAGGAACCAGCTGTCTTATTCAGGAGACTGGATTCCTGTACAAGTGTTACCTGGTGCAAAGATCCCAATACATTAGGGGTTTTTTTGTTTGTTGGTTGGGGTCTTTTAACAAACTTTGTAGATATAAATGCTTGTAAAATAATCAACAAGCATAAAATATCTGGCATAATAGCGACTGCAGTTGTAACTCCTGGTTCCCTTGCTGTTTTGATTTTTCTTCTTAAATTATTAAATACACATATCTCTCTTTGACATTTGTATTCCTACACATGTGGAAGAGTGTTCATCTGCCCGTATGCTTCAGTCATATCCCTAATTACCAGAAATTGTTATCTTTTAATCCTCTTTTTTTTCCAAAAAATTATAATGAGGTGTAAACACTAATGTATTAGCTCAAGCTATAATTATAATTTCATTTCCAAACACCAAGTAACAGAAAATCTCCTAACTTATAAAACAGCCTTGAAAGTAGAGATGAAGGACCTCCTTGGTCAGTGGGTTTGAAGCTAGAACAGAATTTATGTATTAGGTGACCAGTGTGGGCACGCAGGTGGATGGGCGCACACCGTACTCTCTGAAACTGCATTCATTTTGTGATGCTGAGATTTGTCCCTCTTTTTCAAGCAGTTCTCTAGATCTTTACAGAATCAGGCAAGGTAGGCTAGTTCTGTCTGCTAGTGAAATGCTGCTGGAGACTGCAAAACTTGTCTATTTTGTCTGGAATGGCTTTTTAGTATCTTGAAATTCCTGAAAAACAATTTGAATTTGAGTAGTGAAATGCTGTTTTGAATTAGCTTAAATATAAAGAGTGTAATTTACCAACTGTTAGTGCTATTGTTGAACATTGCACACAGTTAACATAGCTTGTGAAATTACTTTGACACAAAACAAATACAAGCAACTTATTGTATATTACAAAGCGTAAAATCCAATTGGTGCCTTTTGATATTAGTATACTGGAAGTGGATATTCACATTGTTCTCTATATTTGAAGAATGAATTGACATGAACATTATTTAATTACAGTGTTTGATTTTCTCAAGTAATTTTCCTTTCTCTTGTTATAAAGGAAAAGAACATTTAGAAAGTAATACACTCTAATTATAGGAGAAATCTGTTGACTGGAAAGAACATTACATGGGACACCTATTCATTTAAAAGGCTGATTTACTTAAATTTATTCAGCAGCGATATTGTCTAGAATGCTTAGTTTGTTGGAGTTGTTGATTTTGTAGGCTATTTTATTTGGCTGGGTAAATCTAGAAGAACATGTTAAGAGGACAGATGGACAAGGGGTAGTGACAGTCCAGTGTTGGAATCTAGCTTTGCAGAACATGATGAAATCGAACAGAAGCCTTTACATTTCCAGAACACTAGCTAGTTGTGTTTATCTGGCATTTGACTAGGTTTTACTTTATGTCATCACTGCTCAGTAAGCTGAGAAATGGAGAAATTAAGGCTACATGTACATGATTCTTCATTACACCCTACAAATGTACCTTAATTGATATATCCTTTTTAATATAATCACAGAATCACAGAATGTTAGAGATTGGAAGGGACCTCAAAAGATCATCTAGTCCAATCCCCCACTTATGTGCTCACCTGACACTTTCTCTATTTTGCCATTGAGAAGCAAGGAAATATGAAATATTTTACATTTACTCAGTCACTGAGGTGAACAACTCCAGGGCCAGCATGATCAGCAGCGGAGTGCTCTAGTATGATGTACAGGGGACTCCCCTGAACTGGGGGAGCCTCAAGGGAGCCAAGAGAGCTGTCAGGAGCCCACAGCTCATACTACTGCAGCTGACAAGATCTGTTGATGAAGATAACAGCTCATGTTCGTGTGGGAAGGGCATGTAGGAAGGGTGTCATAACTGCCAGCTTGACCAGGAAGAAATGGTATCTACTTGGCCAAGAGAGAGGCGGTGGGTACAGTGTCTGTACTCAGCACTGGTGAGGCTATACCTCAAATACTGTGTTCAGTTTTGGGCCCCTCACTACAAGGAAGACATTGAGATTCTGGGGCATGTCCAAAGAAGAGCAACACAGCTGATGAGGGGTTTATAGCACAAGTCTTCTGAGGATCAGCTGAGGGAACTAGGGTTGTTTAGCTTGGAGAAAAGGAAGCTCAGGGGAGACCTTATCACTCTCTAATACTACCTGAAAGGAGGTTGTAGTGAGGTGGGTTTTGGTCTCTTCTCCCAAGTAAAAAGTGATAGGATAAGAGGAAATGAACTGGATATTAGGAAAAATTTCTTTGACAAAAGGGTTATCAAGCATTGGAACAGGCTGTCAAGGGAAGTGTTTGAGTGACCATCCCTGGAGGTATTTAAAAGACATGTAGAAGTGGCACTTAGGGACATGGTTTGGATGTGGACTTGTCAGTGTTAAGTTCACAGTAGGACTCAATGATCTTAAAAATCTTTTTCAACCTAAATCATAGAATCATAGAATGGTTTGGGTTGGAGGGGACCTTAGAGATTATCTAGTAGAGATTATCTATTTCCACCCCCCCCACCCTGCCATGGGCAGGGACACCTCCTACTAGACCAGGTTTCTCAGAGCCCCATCCAGCCTTGCCTTGAACACCTCCAGGATTGGGGCATCCACAGCTTCTCTGGGCAACCTGTTCCAGTGCCTCACCACCCATGATTCTATGATTCTATGTATCATTGACCCCTCTAGCAAGGTTTAATTCTAAGGAGGCCTTAGCTTTCCTAGTTGCCTCCCTACACTCTCTGACAACATTCTTGTATTCCTCCCAAGTGGCCAGCCCCTCCTTCCATGATCTGTAGACCCTCCTTTTACACTTGAGTTTGCCCAGCAGATCCCTGCTTAAACATGCAGGTCTCCTGGCACCCCTCCTCGACTTCCTACCCATCGGGATGCACCGATCTTGAGTTTGGAAGAAGCACTCTTTGAACGCTAACCAACTATCTTGGGCCCCTTTACCTTCAAGTACCCTGTCCCATGGTATTTCCCCTAGCAATTGCTTGAAAAGGCCGAAGTTGGCCCTACTGAAGTCCAGCGTTGCAATTCTGCTCAGTATTCTATTATGGCCACATGAGATCCTGAACTCCACCACCTCATGGTCACTGCAACCAGGGCTGCCCTCAACCTTCACCTCTTCAACCAGACCCTCCTTATTCATGAGAATAAGATCTAGCATCGCTTCTCTCCTAGTTGGCTCGTCCACCATTTGCATCAGAAAGTTATTGTCAAGGCACTGGAGAAACCTCCTGTTTAACGTGTCACAGCCACTGGTTTTCCTGACTGCTAGTTTTATGCATTTTTTTTCCTTAGAATACACGTACCATATTTGTTACTAAACTTGATTTGTTAATATTGTAGTCTGAATCCCTGATTCAGGCTATAACCTAGGAAATAGGGGACCGCCTAAATAAATGCAAGAACAAAATGCAATTAAAATAAAAAATGTGGAAGGTTTGCAATCTTCAGGCCATCCCAATGGAAGATATTTTTTGACACTTCTCAGCTTACTGAACAGTGACAGATAAGCTGATTTAGCTGCAGCAGTTTATGATGGCTGCATCTGACAGATGCCTGCCCTGCTGGAGTGCCTGCACATGAGGATGCGCAGACCTTAATTCACATTAGCTTAAACCGTCCCTGTGGTGGGTTTAATAATTGCTGTTATATCCTGCTCTGCATCCTGTATGTGTGTGACAACATTCAGAAGAAACAGTCCTGTGAGAGCAGTAACGTCTTTAAGTCACTGAAGGACCAGAGATTTGGAGCTCAGTGTCTTTTTTCTATCACGCTCACTTTCCACCTTGACAAGATGATTTTTCAAATTAGGGTGGATGTTCCAATAAAACAACAAGGTTGCAGAGTCAGCTGTCATTTAATAGAGTTTCATCAAAATACTTCAGCTTAATGATACGGCCTCTTAGTCATGCACGTCACGGCCTGGACTGTGCCTGTTTGGCATTGCCTTCAATTGCGACTGTGTGGTGCTGTTCCTAGCATGCAATGGTATTTGTCAATGAACAGAACCTTTCTTTGGCACAGATATTCCTCCCAGAGAGCTGGGACAGGAAGAGAAAGGAGTTCTGGGAGCAATCTTTTCAGTCCTCTATGCATGCATGTGCATCATCTATATCTTACAGTAATTTGAAGAAAGCTTCATTTTGATGGACAGCAATCCTAGAGGAAATTTGGCTTGTCTGCTGCAGTCTGACTTGGTGCTCCTGATTCTTTGTGTCTACAGTGTAGACTGTGTGGTCAGTTGTCCTATGCTTCCTTCATAATTAATGGGTAGACACTGTTCAGTTCCTTGATTTTAGATGTCAACTTTATGAAGAAAACAATCATTCCCCAGAAACGTGTTTTTCTCTATGAATTCTCCACCTCTCAACAGAGGTGGTAGCTCAGAAATATGCATTTATGTTTGCGTGTGTGAGTCCTTCTCTCAGAGCCCAGACTTTTCTTATTGTCTGCTTTTAATGAACATATTGGGCAATCTTTTTCCTTATATGTTTTCTCTTAAAGTGGGAGGTATAAAACTGGAACCTTTTTCTGTGAGAAATACACTGAGTTAGTCTTTATTCATGTAGTGCTTAATATTAGAAGATGGCACTCCTTTAAGGAAGGAGCAGAAGGAACAGCTTGTGGGGACTCAGTATGATCCTACTTATACAGAAAACCAACATACCTTTGGAGGACTCCACCATTTGTTGGCTGTACTTCTTCCATCCTAACGAATCTCCTTTTCCAGAAGGAGGATTCAGACTGAATTATGTAGAGTATGGTGGCAAAGGCTCTGCTCTTTCTCTTGATTCTAGAAGACCCTACAGCTCTGAAATGGTTAGTCAGGAGGTGATTTGTTTCTGTTGGTGAAGAAAACCTAATCCCCCACACATGCATTCTTGCTATTCAGGCATTAAAAAAAACCCACAGTGACATCAATCTTAGAGATGTCTTTAGAGTAAATAAGCAAATTTAGGTTGGCATTTAAAATCTTCAGGTGACAGATTAGTAGGGCAGTGACTCCAGGTGCCTGTTGCTTTTTCATGACCGTGTCTCTGAAACTAATTGGTTTAATTAACAACTTAAAGCATCTCCAGAAATGTTTGACCTTTTTGTACTTTTTTGGTTCATACTAATCTAATCTATTTCCCGAAATCCTGAGTAAAACTGTAGAGTTAATCAACAGAAATGTTTGAAAGAGGACGCAAAGCAGGTAAATTTTTCTCATTCCTGTGTCTACAAAAGAGAAAGTAAAATTGAGGTCCTTCTCAATAAAAGCAGATGCATTTCAAGCTCTCTAGTATAGATAGGCAACAGTGCTGCCAAAACAGAGAAGTCCAGACAACATCCCGGAGGTCATTGACAGCAGTCTGATCCTTCTCCTCTGCTCAGCACTGGTGACACACATCTGGAGTGCTGTGTCCAGTTCTGTGCTCCCAGTGCAATAGAAGTGTTGACTTAACTGGAGCCAGTTCAGCAAAAGACACCTACATATTCAAGGGTTAGAGCACATTATATACAAGGAGAGGCCAAGAAAACTGGTCGTGTTGAGTCCAGAGAAGAGATGAAGGGGGAAAGTTGCTACCATCTACGACTACCTAATTAGAGAACACAGAGAAGATGAAGCCATATTCTTCTTGAAAGTGCATGGCAACAGGATGAGAGACAACAAATATGAGCTGAAATCTGGGAAATTCTGACTTGATACAAGGAAAAAAGAATTGCTGTGAAGGTGGTAAAACACCAGAACATGTTGCCCAGACAGGTGGTCGAATTTACCTCTTTAGACAAGTTCGAGACTCAGCAGGACACAACACTGAGCAATGTGATCTGATTAGACCTGTTTTAAGGAGGCAGTTGGACTAGATGATCTCCAGAGGCACCTTGTGGCCTATATTAATCTAAATTTCTACAATAATGGCTACATTGTGCTGCTAACATACAGTGTTCAATGAACTGGTTTTATTCTTTTTTATAATTTTTTTTTCCCCATTCCATGTTTTGCCACTGTGTAAATCTGCAAACTATACTCTTCTTCTTAGGAAGCTGAAATATCTGGTCTCTAAGAATTTTTATTAATTCAGCTGAGATCAAATTTGAAAAAGCACCATAAGAGGGCAAACATTAAAAAAATTTAAAACAGAGCTAACTGATAAAGATTTTCAACATCTTTAATTCACACATTTTTTTGAGCCCAGTTGCAGTTGCATTTTCTTATTACTGTTTATTTTTAGTTTTAAACAATAATCTATGCCAAGAAAGGATGAAAATAGTCCTATTAATGTGTGGTCTTGCAGAACAATACCATATTATAATATTGATATGAACTATGAAAATAACTCACATTTTGCCTTCTGCTTGTCAGTGTATAATTTAAATGCCAGAGAAATTTTTTGTCTAAAAAAATTAGCAACAGATTATTAAAAAGGACAATTTTCATGACATCGTTAATTCACTTCCAATTTTCTGTTGTTTCCAGCAGCATTACTTTATGCTCCCTTTTTGTATATTCCTTGGTGAGAGTAGAATAGATTCATGCTCAGGCTGGAGGTTTTGTGAAACCTTCCAAGAACCTCCAACTCCATTGCTTGTCATCAGCCATTTCTCTGTGGGTCAAGATGAGCAGTCCCTTTTGTGTTAACCGCAAAATGCTAGTTAACACCTTAAAGATTTGCAAGAGAAAACATCCCAGCTCAAGCTAAGAGGCATGAAACACAGGCTTTAAGGAAGTCAAAGGGAGAACAGCAGAAGAGATGTAGTGGTGCATGGTTGGTGAGTCTTCACTGTTGCTTGTGGAGATGCGTGTCTGTGGGGACTGTCAGAGTCCAAAAAGGCAATCAGTACCTAGCTGGCATGTAGGAATTGTATTCTTACCCCATCAGTGATCAGCAGTGGGCTAAGCTGCAAATTGTTCATGTTTCTTCACAGCCATGCAACAGTGAGAGTCCTGTTCTGGTGCCTTCGGGTAGCCCATATGCTGTGAAAAAGCAGACCTAGACGTTTTCTCAATTTACCTAATGTTTCGCAGAGTTCAAGGACAGAGCACCTAGGTGGCTTTCTCACTTCTCTGTTTTCCTAGCCATTTCTTCTCCTGCAATGCGGATAACTTACTCCTGTTTGGGGCAAAACCAATCAGATATATTCATTGATTGCAAGTGCTCACACACCTTTCTACTGCATCGCTAGATGAAAAATGTGAAATGCAGACAGAGACTTCAGAAATATGAGCTGTTACTGGTACTTGTCATACTACTCCTTGCAACTCTCCATGAAATCCTGGGCACAAAACCACAGTTTATTAAATGGCTTTATTATAAGTCTGAGCAGTGCAAATTTCAAATATGAATAATTTATAGAAGATCTGTTTTTTTTGACAGAAGTGAAAACTTTTGCTGTATGGTGCCTTAATGCAAATTCAGCTTATGTTCTAAGTGTGAATATGTTGTTTGGGGAATTTTTGTATTAAACATGCTGTGATCTGTCCAATTACACATCCTCCCACAAGAGATATATTAATCCAGACGTTGATCCTGGGTACAGAGTGGCTCATATTCGTTGATAGCAATGCCATCTGCAATTTTTCACTAATACTCATAACAAAGCATATCATGATTCTATCAAGCTACAACCTTTGCAGAAGGGGATAAGAGGATATGAAGAAAGAGGAGAGTGAATGTATCCATCTTTATAGTCCTTTCCACCCCTACTCCTATAGCAGAGAGGATGTATTTTTGCACAGCACTATCTACATTGTGGGGAGACATCGGTTCCACAGTGGGACATGGGTGAAGGACAGAGACAGACTTCTCTGCTGGACTGTTTGGACAGAGGGTCTTTGTACATGTGACAGCATTGCTGGTATGGTTTTGGTATGGTTTGGGCAAAATGTACATGTAGAATGCGATACTATTCTGGTTACACATCTAGCTAGTTAGGTGGCTAGGTGGTAGAGGTGTTTAAAATCTCTCTTTGATGTCTGCTGCTTGCTGAGAAATGAAAGGCTGTCCACAACAGGATTTCTGTGGAAATCTCTAGGACAAATAGAGACCATTAATTTTAATCTCTCTATTTTATTTTCTTGATACTTTTGTTACACAGGGCAGCTTTTATGTCCCATCTGAAAACTGCATGCAGCATGCGTACAAATGGCATAAGGATCTCTGTCTTCTGCTCTTAAATGCTCAAAGAGGACTTCACATGTACTACAACCTCATAATGAAGGAGATTCCTGATTTACCACAGCTGAAATTGGGTAAGTGAACAGACATTTAAAATCACTGAATATTGTACAGTGCTGAACTTTCAGTACACATTTGAGTACCAAAATTCTTGGTCTGTTCAGAGATTTTAGAGGATTTTTGTCCCTGTTTTTTGAGTAATGTTTATTTTGTCCCATTGTTAAAGATGACTGCCTTCTCAGCTAATGAAAATCCTTTTATAGGAACTGAAGGTGACCTGATGTATAGACGGATAAAATGTTTTGGTAAATTTCTCAAAATACTTGCCTTTCAGTGATTTTTGGTCTCTGATACTTTTTAAAGACATGCACTTCCCCTTATGAATTGCCATGAGATCTGGGGAAGGCTAGCACTTTTTTTTTTTTTTTTTTTTTTCTCATGAGCAAACCTTTTTTTAAAGCTGAAAAGAAAAATCTGAAAGGTGACATGAGTGGTTTTGAAACATACTCCCTCATTTACCATTTGCAACATATTTCTTCCCTGCCAATTACATAATTACAACTTGCTCTTTAAAATGATTCTGCTTTTCTTCCTAATTCAATTGTTTAATAGATTTTCTGGTTTTGGCAGAAGCTTTTTTTGGCTGGACGTGTCCATTGTGTCCAACGTGCAAGTGCTGGCTGGCTGGATTTGCAGGATGGAGCTCTGTAATTTGTGTTTAGTCATGTTTGTAATGACAGCATGAGCTCCTGTGAAAATGAGGCACATCCCTGACTATCTCCTGCTCTCCCACCTCTTTCTTTGAATTCAAGGAATGTGATTTCACATCTGTGTTTTTGTGTCTTTGTATTTCTGTATACAGGTTTTGAAGTTTTCAGTTTGTTTTGGTGCAGAGAAAATTATATTAGGAGAGGCGATTGCACGGGCCAGCGGATTTTAAAGGGAGCAAAAAAAAATTCCTGTTTCAGTGCATGGTGCTTGTGTAAAAGAGCCAGCAAACATAATACATTATGCTTTACAGACTTATGGGCTTGATAGCTCCTATTTTCCACTTCATGTCTTGTTCCTCAATATATATTTCCCTTCAAGACAGCCTAAAACCCATAGAGTGGGAAGAGCACACGCTGTGTTAGTCAATCCAGCTGTGAGAAAAAAAAAAATACAGCATTTTTATTTGCAACTTATGAGCTGTCAGACAGAATCCAACAGGCAACAAAACTCATGCTTTAGACATCTCAGTTATCAGGCACATCAACAGATGATTTGTGTCTCACCTGGACAGGCTTATCAGTTGGGAGACGGCAGAGTTATGTATGGTTGGTTGACCACAACTCGAGAACTACCCCAGATATGCACATATTGGCTTTCTAAATACAATTACTTTGGTTTTCAAATGACTACTGATACTGAAGCAGGCACTTAATTTGCAAATGTACTTGTTGTAATGCATGCAAATTTGCTAAATGCAAATACCCTTCTTAGCCTCTTGAGCAGAGAGCTATTTGCATCATTTTATTCACAGTCTGAAAACCTATTGAAAATTTGGTTTTAAGGCTAATCTGAAATCTATTGCAAAACTCTGCAAAATCATGGGGTGTAAGATTCACCCAGTATGATGAATATGAATAAAATTATGCTATCTGTCTCCTTGCAATCATTAGGGAGAAACAGGCCTGTTTAGGACAATAAAATATGTTTTCTGACAAATTGTGCTTTCTACCTTGGGCTGGCATGAACTGCACCTTGTACTTGCTCATTTTTCTCCACTGACCAGGAGAAGAATGTAAATGACTCATCAGTTGTAAACATCTATATTGGTCAGATTAATATCATCATAGGTTTCTAAAGACAGCTATAATAAATCCAAGACTATAAATCTCTGCAGACTTTCTTAATGCTTTTTTTTTCTAGCTCCCTGAGTAGTGTATTAAAAAAAAAAAAAAAGTAGCCTAGTTTAGACATTAAAAGTAAGAATGAGTTTTTCACAAATTTTCCCAACTGAGGATGGGTCTTTTCAAGGCACTACCTGTCTCAAACTGTCCTTTACCATTTCTTAGTACTATTTAAGAAGACTCATTTGGGAACGGTGGACAGCATGGGCCTGTTGGTTGTTCTGCTTTGTTTCTTTACAGATACTATTAGAAAGTTCCACATTGCAAAAGCAAGCTGCCAAAGTTGGAGAGCTGATTTATGTCCTTGTTTGCCTTATAGTCTGTGATGCATTTAAAGTGGAGTGTCCCTGTGCTGGATTGTCTCAGGGCTATACCAAAGCAATGCTGCATTCTGTAGGGGTGGAGAGGTACTTCACATTCCACAAGGCAGTACAGAGATGCTCAATCTTTTACTAGTCAGTTATTTCTTGCATCTCTCACACAGTCCTGTGTAGCACGACAGGGAGAACCATTTCTGGCACATCATATGCTCAGACTTTGCAATGGTGGGACTTCATTCATTTCTTGAATTGGCCATAAACACCAAAAGTTAATAAGTAAACTTCTAGTAAAAGAGAGAGTAGACAATGAAAAGCCAGATGTTGTTGTCTTTGTCCTGACAACAACCTCCCAGAACTTCTTCAGGTTTAGTGGTCCAGGTTACATGAGCAGAAGTTGTACCTGCACCTCTACAAGTACAAGGTGGGTTGTGGAGTGCCCACATCCAAACAGAAAATTGTCTGCCAAGGGAGAACATCAAATGACCTATTTCTCACATGTATAAACAGCAGATCATTAACATTTCACAGCTACTGTTCTCAAACCTGATATCTTTTTTTTTTTCCCTAGAGGAGCTATCTGTGGAAGAGACGTTATCTCAGCTTTGTACGGAACTGCAGGTATTTTCTTCAACAGAATCCACCCATATTTTTTTCAAGTCAATTTTTCAAGTGCACTGAGACACCCAAGTCATGTATCAGAGCAGGGAGAAAGGGAATTTGATGCAGCAGAAAGTTTGGTGAATGTTTCTCTTCCACCAACAATTTCACATAATTGTGATTAGTCACAAGATGTTTCTGTCACTTTTAACAAGTCACCAGTTGGTTTGCTTTAACATCCTTCAGTGAGCCTAGACTATCAGAGCATGCAGAAAAAAATTATTTGGGGGTAAGTTGCAATTACAGCTTTTGTGCTGACAGGGTAAAATTCCTTTGGCAGGTTGTACAACCATATCTTTTCAAATACAGATGCTTAAATGTGTAGGGAGGTTCATGGGAGGAAAAAAAGTCATTTTGGCACAGAAGTAATTGAACTACTCTCTTGAACGTGCTTCTGATATGTTTATTTCAAGTGAGAGACAGACAAGTCATCAAGGGTGCCAGGAAGAAATGCAAGCATCAGCTGATCACTGGGGCAAATGCTTCGTAATCAGAGATTTAATAGATTTGATCTGCTGAGTTTATTAGCAGGAGGGAAGAATGACAAAATAGCAACCAATGGAGGGAAGCTGAAGCCAGACCAAACTGGAAGTACATTCACACTCCAGTCATGAATGGTGGGCTAATGTTTGTCAGCCATGGGTGAAAAATGTTTGAAATGGTTTATTTCTTAATTTTAAGTCATGATTTGGATACTTTGTAAGAAATTTGATTTCATATAAGTTTTATTTAGAGAAACATAAGTTATTGGGCTCAGCTCTACTAGATTTAGAAGCTGTAAGGCTATAGAAGGTCAGATAACACAATTTAGAGACTCCTTTTAACTTATTTTCTGTGAGTCTTGGAAAATCCAAATTGGCTCAGCACAGATCAGAAAATGCCAGCATTACTTTCTCTGTATCTTCTAATTCCTGTCCAATTCTTATTCTCCCAAAAGCTTATTGACTTGTTTTGCATGGCAATATTAATAAAGCCAGACTGCTTTGACTGTCATTTGAAAGCTGTTGGGAACAGCGCAGCAACAGGCAGGTGAACACAACAGCTAGAACAGCTGGTTCTTTAGGGTGTTATAGAAACACTGGGTTTCCTGTACACCATGGAAACATTTTGCCTTAGCATCCTGGGATGATAACTTGCCATCCATCTGTGCATAATTTGATGATAAAGGCAGTGAATTTGCAGAGACTCTCAAGACATAGATTTTGACATCGTGTACAATGTTGGTGGGATCTAGGTGCAGCACTGACCATCACTGCAGCGTAAGTGTTGAAGCTGTATGTGTACTGCTGCATGGTGTACAGATTAGTGTCGGCAATCCTCTCCCAGTACTTTGCCTCTAGCAGCATGTGAACTGAAACAATTTCTTTTCGGCAGAACATATGAAAAACAGTCATTTATAAAGGAAGAAAATGCACTGTACAGACAGAAGCCTGTGGGGTTAGTCTCCCACTACCACTGTGTTACCAGAAACAGGTCCAATTTTAAAATTATATACAAACAAAAGAAGAAAAAAAGTGAGTTTTACCTGCCATGGCTTTGTTTTCAACCCAAGAACACAGCAGATACTCAATGCAGGAGAAGGTGGAAGGGAAATATTTCTTTAATTGTGTGACTGATTTGTAAAGAAACATGCAAAAATAACTCTGCAAAAAAACCTCTTGATTTGTTTTACGTGGCACTATTGTCAAAGCCAGGCTACCCTGAGTGGGGCTTGAAAGGCGCAGTCACAGGGAACAGCCCAGCAGCAGGTATGTGAATGGAGTAGCCAGCATCCCATTTGGTGATCATTTTAAATGCTGGGGTTTGTTCTGAGGAACTGAGTCCCTGGGGTTTGACCTTCATCGCTAGTGTTGCTAAGCTCTTGTCTTGTGTGTGGCAGTGCAGTAAGACTCTCACAATTAGAAGTAGGCATTGCGTTTCCTTCCTCCCTTCCTCCCTTCCTCCCTTTCTCCCTCCCTCCCTTCCTCCCTTCCTTCCTTCCTTTTTTCCTTCCCTCCCTCATTCCCTCCTTCTTTCTTTCCTTCCTTCCGCTATGTTCAAAACATTAAGAACCAATAAACTAGAAAAATAACCATCACACACCTACTCCTGATGTAGCTTGCATTAATTATGCATCTTCTTTGAAGACTGTGCTTTCAGTTTATGATGTAAGAAGCAGCTTACTGACAAAAAAAAAAAAAAAAAACAAAACAAAACACAAACAAAACCAAACAAACATACAGCATATAAAATTGAGTGCAGTAGATAAAGTAGTGCCCTGACTCTGCAAAGAGAAATGTTTGGGCAGAATCTTTTGTGTATCAGCATCCTCCTGATTTTCTAGTACCAGAATGGGTGCTGAAGCTTGTGCCACTTTGGGCGATTTGTAAAAACAGAATAACACCCAAACAAAGTAAACTCAGTGACAATATCTGTGTTATCCACACACGCATTTTCTCTGTTTCTCTGTCTCACACAGACAATTTGTTTTTAATCATGGCTTAGCTTGCGGTCCTGCCAATCCAGAAACTACCTGCATAATAGAATGTGAAAAACAAGCAGGCTTTCAGCTAGGCTGCACTGATAGTCAAAACAGGACCTGGGCAGGAAAGGATAAGCAAATTCTCTCATATTATTTCTGGAGTATTTCTGGTAATATTGTGGGTTTCATGGAAGCAGATAGGGACCCTAGGAACAGATGAAGGTTCAGATCTGTACTCTTTGTGCCAAAAAATTGAGGTAAAATGCAATGTCTGTCTCTTGATAAACAAATCGTGAAACCATGGAGATTGATCTGCAGAGACTTTGCTGCTGACATACACTTCCTGGGCTGCAGCACTTTAGTGCAGAACTGCAGCCTAGAACTGGAGGGCATAGAGGGCCCCAGCACGTCCTAGTGTGGGAGAGAAGCAACAGCACACTCTGAGATGTCTGGCTTTGTCAAGTGTTGAGGACACAGCGTTTTGGTTTTGGGTTTGTTGTTTGTCCTGCCCTCTCCACCCCAATCACCCATCTGGTATCCTAGTGTGACACAGCTGAGAAGGTTTATTTTGCTATCAGAAAGGACACCACACGCTGTTGTTTATTATTTCAGAGCATCGAGCACCATCTGGTGGATAATTTGGAACTCACTTTGAATTTTTTTTTTTCCCCCATTTACAATATCTGCAGTAAAGTGTCCACAAAAATTGAGGCTGTTCCCACTTCTTGCTCTCCAATTGTGTATCTGAGACTCTTTGTGCTAAAATATGTTGCTTTTAAAGAGCAAAAGTGAAAGTCTCACCAGCTTTATTTGGGGTAAAATAACTAAAAATAGTAGCTTTAATAATAATTCTAAATCAAGAGGATTTCTTGTTGCTGTTGTTCCTAAAATAATCTAATATAGAAACAGATTTTGTTTATGACATTATCTTGATCTCAAAATGTCCTTTCTCTCCTGCAGCTGCTGAGCAATCCCGAGAAGATAGCAGAACAGATAAGCAAAGACCTTGCCTGGCTTTGCTCCCACCTCCTGGCCCTGTGGACCCAGTTCCTGGAGGTGGCAACACTCCACCCAGAAGTCACAGCTTATCTGACTCAGGAACATCACATGCTAAGGGTAATGTTAAGAAGTTAAAAGCAAGTTCAGTGATGGTAACCTCGTGATAGACATTAATGATTTATCTGAATATGTATTTCCAATATGATTCTGCCTATATGAGTATTTAGTGGAGATGAGGTGAGCAGGACAAGAGGTGGGGAAGAGATGAAGCCTGGGATTTTAAATTACAGATTTCACTTCGAGGTATGAAAGCTGTTGCTTTTATGGGACCCAGGATACTGTGTAAAATGAGTGTACATTGAACACCAGAATCAGATATGGAACAGGAGGCAGGTGGGAAGAAGTAGATACCACGTGTACTTGCTAGGTATCCATAAATCATAAGCATTTGTTTTAGTAAGCACAAGCATCGCAATAACAAATAACCAAAAATATCATTTTATCACAACTTCTTTCACAGAACTCCTGTGAGGAATATAGATTTATTCTCTTCGCTATGTCACATATATAGGTAATTCTTGCCTTTCTTCTAGTGAAGTGCACACAACAAAACATTAATATTGTTCATGTGGAAAATTCTGCTTGTACTTGACAATAAAGAAGGCACAAAAGCACTTGTCTTTTGAGCTAACTTTGTCAGATCTGCTGATCTGATTAGTTCAGCAAGTGCTGTGTCTTCTATTAGGACATTTTTGGTTATTGGCCAGACATCTGTTCAGCACATCACTTGAGTTGAACTCATAGTCTGATCTAATCATTAGAGTAGGGACACAGAGAAAAGGGTAGGATTCACCTTGCTTAGCTTTAGGAGTCTATAGTGTAGGTATTGACATCTCAGCTCGTGTTCTCATTCCAGTCAAAGTCAGTGGAGGTCCGGTTTACTCTCCAGAGTAACCAGAACAACTCTCCCAAGCTGCTCTCCCCAAGAGCATGGTTGAACATGAAAGTAGGAGGCATAAAATTCAGGAAGAGGTGACCGCGTGACCGATGCTGAGACTCCTCTGGTTATTTTGACTAGATCTCCCTTGACTCTGAGAGGGTTTGGGTGGCTTTCAGTCAAAGGACCCAACTCTGTATGCTCCCAGCTCCAGGAAGGTGAATCCCAGCCTGCAGCTGGTTCCAGCCTCAACTGATGCTGACTGCCTGCTTGACCTTTGGCAAATTATGTACCTTCATGTGCTTCAGTTCCTCCCCATATAAACTGCATGTAATAATACTTTCCCAGATACGGAAAACAGTTTGAGAGTCCTAGATGAAAAGTCATACTATTAAGATACAGTCTTTTTGAAGGGATGCTAGTCTTTTTTTTCAGAAAGGCCATTTGTTAAAACACAGATGGGATTTAGGGAGATGCTGAGATGCTATGACATATGCTTCTGCTGCCATTTTCTGACACTGTAACAGAGGACACTTTTACAAATATTGTTAGTAATGTATGGGCTGCAGTTTAACAGCTTAGTACATTTGATTCCATATTATGCTTGATTCATTGAAACTCAAAGCTTATTCGAGGGCAGATAGCAGCACCGAATTTTTTATAGCTTGTTTTACACTCTGTGCTCTGCCAGCCGCTTCAGATCTGTGACTGTTTTGTAAGTGATTATCCAACACTGAACAGATCTAATGTCCATGAAGAGATTTGAAGAGCTCTCATTTGTAGATACCGTGACATAGGCAGATGTGTTTCTACCATCATAGGGCTTTTTCTCCTCTTGGCTGATATATAAGATTTCCTTTATTCTCTTAGGAGTCACTGTGGATGTTCCTATAGAAGCGATGATCAATTATGAATTGTTCTAATTTAGTAACTCACTCCACTGCTGCTCTACAGTTTGCACAGTGGAAAAGGACGAATTTTTCCCCACTTTAAGAACAGAGGGGAAAATTGTAAATTTGTTGGTTTTTACAGAAGTAGTCAGAAGACGAACATAAGCAAATCTGGATTTACTGTCAAGTGACACTTCTTACCTGTCAGCAAAATATTCAACAACACCAGCTGCTTTGTGCTGGACTGGAAAAGTAAAGCAGACTTGAGCTCCTTTCTTTCTTTCTTTCTTTCTTTCTTTCTCTCACCAGAGTGGTGCAAAGCAGATGGAGCCTATGAAGGAATATAATCCTGACAGTCACTGCTCTGTTACTAGCTCAATTGTACTTGGCACCTTTAAGTAGATCTTAAGTTTAACTTGTGTGTTTCTCCCTCAGGTGAGGAGATTCTCAGAAGCCTTCTTCTACACTGAGCACCAGAAACTCGCTGTACTCACGTTCCAGGAAGGCCTGTAAGTAACATATTAACCTTCCTCTGTCACCCGAATGGCTGAAAATGTAGTTAAAAACATGTTGCAATCAAGAAGAAAGTATTTTTTTCTGCTGGATATGGAGTAGCTTGGTTTGAGAGAAGTCACTGGGTCACTGTTCTAGCTCCATATTGTAAAACCATTGAAATCAGTGTCAAAAGTAAGTGACTCTGATCAGGCTCCAGAGATTACTAATTTCAAGATTCCTGCATTCTAGGGATATAGTACAAGAGGTCCTCTCTCCTCATCTCTCAGTTGCAGTTGAGTGCATCTCTTCTTCAAGCATATCTCCACCAACACCACCATCCTCAGGGCAGGCAGAAATATTTTTTATGCCTTTCTTTAATGAACTTCCTAAACCCACTATACCAGGTCTGGTACTGGCACTTTTAACGGGAAATAATTGATGACATACAACAAAACTTGACATTCAAAAATTTGCTTTTTACTATCCCTAATGCACGCTTTTGTAGGTAGACAGTCAAGGATTTCTTCTGTTGTTTAGTCCTGGCACACTTTCTACGGTAGAAAGGATCTTTAAATGCAGACTGGAGCTTTAAACAGCCAATGTAAAGCTGTGAATGTTCACTAGATGCGTCAGTGAAGGACAGGAATGGGGAACACCACCACATTAGCTAGAGGAACCATGCGAGTGATGTAAGCTCAGGGTTGATAATTAATTGACCAAGAAACACCAGTGCAAAACAGTCTGGGAAAACAAACATGGCACTGGGCTGCATTAATAAAAAATATGCTATAAAACATTGGCAAGGTAAGTATTTCCTTCTGCTTGATACTTCTTGCTTGAAACCAAGCTAGACAGTATGAGGCTCCAGTTTTAACACTACACCAGGTCAAATCCTGCCTTCAGTTTTAGCCAATGATCCCAAGTGGAATACATGGATGTAAGAAAGAAATTTTTATGGTGAGGGTGTTGAAACACTGGAACAGGTTTCCCAGATTGGTTGTCGATGCCCCATCCCTGGAAACATTCCAGGTCAAGTTGGATGGGGTTCTGAGCAACCTGACCTAATTGAAGATGTCCCCATTGAAGGATGGTTGAGCTAGATGACCTTCAAAGGTCCCTTCCAACCCAAAACATTCTATGATTCTGTGATTACATGTTAATACTCAGGACCTGACCCTTGAAAGCAGAGTTCAAAGAAAGATGCTCAGATTTGAATTTCTGAGTTATGAGACATGTCCGGACTATTTGTACACTGAAACAGCCTGCCATCATGGGGGGACCACAGCACTATCAGAATGGAAATCCATGTTTCAGAAGGAGCTTAAAGGTCAGGACATCCTGTCATGATTATGAGGCTTAAGTGAGACATCTGCTTCTGACCTAGTGAAAAGAAGAAAATTACTTTCTCAGACCTGTCACTAGGGATATTAGGTCTGATTCAGTGTTGGTGGAAAGGGCCGTGACTTCAGTAGTGGATGGGTTGTACAAGGCTACCTTGTTCTGCCAAATTAGGACAGCACTATGGCTTCAGGGGCCCAGCTGTGCTCACTTAGTCCTCCCACGTCAGGTTTTAAGTGAGCAATGTAGAAGGAAAACCCCATGTCAAGATCCTGGAGTGAAGGCACAGACACTCATGGCCCCATTTAAGCAAACATGACCCTGTACAGGGGCAAGCTTAAGTGCATGAAGGGCTTTTATTTCTCCAGGCAGTGGCAGAACTAACCCATTTTGTACAGAAAAACCTGTTTTATTCTTCAGTGATTATCAAGAAGACTAAGTAAAAAAAGTAAAATGGTTGGTCTATGCAGTAAATTCAGTCTATACAGGCCTCATGGCAGACTAATGTTTTCTTTTTGATTTTGCTGTATGATGTAGTTGGAAAAACAGAGTCTTAGCTAGCAAAGTATTATTAATGTTGAGGGTGGCAGTAGGGAGTATTAATTGGGTTCACAGAGTCTCCAGGTGAGATCAGCTCTCAGCATGCCAGTTGCTGTACAACCACCTCAAACACCAACAGTTTTTTCCTCCAGTTCTCTCAAGAGAACAAGAGGGGTGTTTTTTGCCTACCATGCTGTTGCGAGTTCTGTGGGAGGCCATGCACCTACATGCCTGTGAGCATTTGACTGTTTAGAGAGAAGAGAACACACCATTTTCAGTAGGTTGGGTATCACACAGGGTGGGAGTCTCTAGCAGGTGACATAACGTTCCAATATTTACATAAAAAATATTTTTTCTCACACCTTTCAATACCAATGATTCATCTTTTGTGCCAGGGATTGGTCTCGGAGCATGTTTATTATTTTTACATGTGGTGTTTAGTGAAATGTTGATGCTATTAATAAATATGTCGGTGAGAACTTTGTTATGGTGCTAATAGTTAACTCTAAACACCCAGGTGGTGCTGCAGGCAAGAGTGAGCAGTCAGCTGTTTCTGACTCCTGTCTTAGTCATATTTTAGCAACCAATGAGTTGTTTATTTTGAGGAAAAAATAACTGGCCTACAGGTAAGATGATAGACAGCAAGAAATAATGTGACCAGCAGGACTAGGGCAGTGATTGTGCCCCTGTACTCGGCACTGGTGAGGCCGCACCTTGAATCCTGTGTTCAGTTTTGGGCCCCTCACAACAAGAAGGACATTGAGGTGTTGGAGCAGGTCCAGAGAAGGGCAACGAAGCTGGGGAAGGGTCTGGAGCACAGGTCTTATGAGGAGCGGCTGAGGGAACTGGGGTTGTTTAGTCTAGAGAAGAGGAGGCTGAGAGGAGACCTTATCACTCTACAACTACCTGAAAGGAGGGTGTAGTGAGGTGGGTGCTGGCCTCTTCTCTAAAGTAACAAGTGATAGGACAAGAAGAAATGGCCTCAAGTTGCACCAGGGGAGGTTTAGGCTAGATATTAGAAAAAACTTCTTCACTGAAAGAGTGATCAGGCATTGGAACAGGCTGCCCAGGGAAGTGGTGGAGTCACCATCCCTGCCGGTGTTCAAGAAACATGTAGATGTGGTGCTTCGGGACATGGTTTAGTGGGTTAGGTGGTGTGGGCTGACGGTTGGACTTGATGACCCTTGAGGTCTTTTCCAACCTTAATGATTCTATGATTCTATGATTCTGTGTTCTGGAGTTGAAGCTGATATGCTATTCTGAACAAGCTATTTGTGTCTGGACAAAGGAATCATCCATACTGGCATGAATTACAAACCTGCTGTTTGCACTTCGCTTCATAATGTGTGAAGTGTTCTTTTTTTCCAGTTAACTGCCACATGATCATTACCTGCCTTTTGCCAGTGACAATCTGAAATATTGCCATTGTGCTGTCCTATGGGATCTGTGCAGAATTTCTTTCAGCTGACCGTCTATGAAAAGCTTGTTGCCTTCCTCTTTAATCCTTAGGATAAACAGACTTATTCATCAGAATCAACACAAACAAACAAATGTGTTTGATTTTTTTCCCCATTTTTGAAGAACATGCTTACATAGAAAAGCTCATCAGAACTAAAAATTATTGTGTTTGTTACAGCTGAACCCACATCCGTGTGCCAGTTTAATGCCACATTCACTGATGAAAGCCAGGTAGCATTTTTAATGGCCCAAAAGATGGAAAGAGACAGTTATTCTGGTTCTGACAACAGGCAGTGGCTGAATTGCTGTGTCTTGGCTCTTCCAGATGCATACCCATGTGAGATATCACAGTGCTCTGAGGACTGGTATGAGTGAGATAGAGTGCCTGCCATGCATCCTTCTTGGCCTTGTTCCTCCCTGTACTGCTCAACCAAATTTTTGATTATTGCTTCCTGCATCTGGATTTTGAAACCCTTGCCACAGCCAGTGTCAGACTCTGGAAAGCCAGCTGGGGGATCCAGTCTCATCCAGCTGCAGTGATCCCTGGGAAGACAGCAGTGAGTTATGGTAGTTAACAGGAGCCTGTGACAGGGGCAGCTGGGACAAGCTCAAAAAGACAGAGGTTTTGCAGTGAAGCAGTGTGCAAGTTGTAGGTATCTTTAACTAAGAGATAGACATCAACTCATGGGAAAACTCTTGGGAGAGCTGAGTACCCCCATCACGCAGTATTGTCTCCTTTCCTTGTAAGCACATTGCCTCTGTCCTCTGCCAATACATCCAGATTTGCTTCCAGGCTTGCAGGAGCGATGGAGAAACAGTACAGTAACTACTCAAACACTCAGTTTCCTTTGTACTTTGCTACCAGGATTCAAAGTCATGGACAGATTTCTACAGAAATTCGTAATTCAGAGTACTTCACCAGCATGCCCCCGCTACCAGCAGAATGCCTCGACATAGACGGGGACTGTAACACGCTCCCAGTTATCTTTGAAGATAGGTACATGGATATGCCTTGCAAAGGTGAGTGAAACACCACAAGGTAGAGCTTCATGAGACAGCTTGAGCTGAGGGAGGTTCACTTCCCCAGCCCAAGGTAAGTGATCTCACATCCCTTGGGCTGACTCTGGCTTGGATGAGTGTGATCCACTATGTAACATAGTTGGATTCTTCTGCTTTCTCTAGAAACCAACTAGAGTATTTCCTGTAACCTCATATTTTTCATCTTCAAAGCAAATTGTTAACTTACAAGAGCTGGAGGCAAAATCTAGAAAGAAAACAAAATCTCTTGTATTTTTGTTACAGTACTAATTTAAAGGAAGAACAGGACTATGAATTTCATCCCCAGTGTGACATCTAGTGGTAGGAAAACTCAGAACAGAATAAAACAATTTCAGCATAAAGCCCAACGCTGTCTTTGGAAGGTAGCATTGCTTTCCAGAAAAATATTTTCCCCTTGAGTACCCAAATAAAATTTTTAATTCAGAAATTATTTAGTTTTTCAGATTTGTGCTAAAACCTCATAGCCCTGTGTTCCCTTTTCTTTTTACCCAACCATTAAGATTAGCAAGAAAGCAATATGTATTAATATTATAGGTGACTGTAGCCTCCTAAATATGATCTGTGGTTCAAAATTTCCGCTCTTCTGGAGTTATCCAACTGCCTAAATTTTGACAATGTTCATTACAGATAGTTAAACTATTAAACTGAATATTAAATTGACTCATAAGCAAGAGCTGTACTAAGAACACTGTCATATGACAGCGGGAATACAAAGGAGTGTCAGCTCTGTTTTGCTTACCTATGCTGCAGAAACTAGCAGTTTAGATACAATTATACTGAGGAAAGTTTATTTTATTGATGTTGTCTTCTTTAGCCTACCTGTAAGTGTTGGGTGAGTATGATTCTAGATAAATGCACTCTGGGAATTGCATTTGTAATATGCCTCTAATGTATGTATAATTTATGTAAGATAAAGATACATACTTTTTTAGGCCTTGCAATCACTTTTCGAAGTCCCACATCACCTTGGCTTAATTTGTTGTGTTCTTGCAGGTACCACTTCTTTTTTACTTTCTTTCAGATCAGAATTTTGAACTTTTACCTGATTTTGAGGTTCCTGCAAGCACCCAAATGGATGTAATAGATGACAATGAAGATTTTACATCAAATGATGCCACTGCAGTAATGAAAGGAGACTTTGGGAAAGGTAATCTGATAATACACACAGATAGGATAAACGGGAATCCCTCCTGCATATACAGTGGTACTGAAGGTGCTGCTTATAAAGCTAAGGGTTTAAACCAGCACTCTACATCTCAGGCATGTACAGCAAACAAAGAAGGCCAAAGGAAACCTGAAAATATTTTAGTTTCAAGTAAGGAAACTACTTCTGACTCAGAGCCAGGCAATACAGAATGCACATCAGAAGACTTTAAAGCATCCAAGGAAGTTTTATTAAAAGACAGTAGACTTACGGCTGATGATACCTCTGCAGATATGAAACCCAGCAATAAGGATTTCCAAAAAAATGAGACTATGTTAATTGTCAGTGCTCAGTATGAATGTGGAGCATGTGGAACTGATGGCTTAGAAGACAGGGCTGAAATACATAAACCAGCTGAATCTGATCCTCCCAAGAATAATTTCACTTCACCTGAGCTTGCACTGAACGAATCAACCAGTGATGAAAAAATAGGAGATCCAGACACCAAGACTATGTGCCCAGTTTTGAAAGCTTTGCCCACCCACAACGTTGAAGTTAAATTGTTCACAAAGGAGCAACGAGGGGAGGAGTGTGAAGAATTTACCCTGATGTCAGGTGTCATAAAAAGATCCTCCTCTATAATATCTGATTCAGGCATTGAAAGCGAACCAAGTTCGGTGGCATGGTCTGACGCTCGAAGCCGGGCACTGGAGCTGCCCAGCGATCGAGAGATCCTGCATCACTTGGTACGAAGACACGCCATCCACCGAAATTCCCTAGAGGGTGGCCACACAGAGAGTAATACCAGCTTGCCGAGTGGGATCCAAGCATCCCTCACATCCATTAGCTCTTTGCCCTTTGAGGAAGAGGAGAGGGAAGTGGAGCTTACTAAATTGACCAAATCTGTCTCAGCTCCTCAGATCAGTAGCCCGGAAGAGCCAGTGGAGGAGATGGATATATCCAAACACAGAGAAGCAACCTCAGGAGATTCAGGAGGAAACTTAAAAAGTTGCACAGAAACAGAGGGTGGAGATGGGCAATTAGTAATGGACTTTTCTGGGTGTCAAATCACCACTGAAAGTGGACAACTAGAACCAAGAGGATACCCCAAACCCTCTGCCAAACACAGTAGCAATAACATTGAGTTACAAGGGAAGGAGGAGAAAGAAAGTTTTTCAGAGAATTACCATAGTTTGGAAGGTGCAAGACCACCTGTTTGTCCAAAGCAGCTCAGAGATAATGTCTCTGAATGCCAGTCACTGGAGACCAAAGGTGAGTGCAGCTTAAAAACACCAAGGTCTTGTAACTACTTGGACAAAAATGTAGATAACTTTGATATATGCATTGAGGATCCAAAGGATAAACTTAAGCAAGACAGTTTAAAAATACAAGGCATTTACTCCAATAGCAGAACTTCAGGAGAGGATAATTTCCCGCAAAACGTAAAGCTTGTGCCAGATTTTTGCTATCCTGTTCCAGCTCCTTCAGAGACCTCAACCGAATTTGGCTCAATGCAAGGAGAGTGTGGTAGCTCTCTTGCTGATGAGAGCCCAGCAGCATATGCAGAAATGCCAGGGCTACAAGAAATTGAGCTCAACGACTCACCTGCCTCAGCAAACCCTGCTGCAGGATCCTACCAGGCTGAATATCCTCAGGAACCCGAGAGCCAAGAGCATAAACTTGTACCTAATGGCACCGGGTTTCATTCAGTGACGACAGAGGGAGTAGCACTGGAAAGCAGAAAGGCTGTTGATGTGGTTAACCTGTCCGTCTCTTGCACAGCCACGTGTCTTCCCTTTTCTTCTGTGCTCAAAGAGACCCCTGCTATGGTTGGCTTCTCTGCAAAGCAAGCTGCATTCCCCATCACACGCCAGCCTCTGGGCTCTTTTGGAGTTGTCTCTTCTAATTCAAATGAAGTGGATGAAGAGACCAATGAAAGGATGCTGAAGTAAGAATGTCTAATTACTTTCTTCATTAATATTACTATAATACCAAGAGACCGTGACAAAGTTCAGGGCCCTAATACAGTCAGCATAGGGTAAGCTTGTGTTCAGAGACATCCAAAATAAAGAATCCAAATATATATAGAATAAATTATCTAAGGAGACAGGAAGGATGAACACAGAGAGACCTAGATCATCAAAGACATTAAGTCCTTAATTGTGTCGAAAATCAGTAAGAATCAGGTGTCTAAATAGTCTTTAAGATCTGGCCCTACTTCATGAATTCAAGGTTACCCAGACTTGGGTATCGATCCTAGGATAGTAAGTTCACTATGGCAGTGCCATAGCTTGTTTTTCTCTTCTGCTTAAATAATTGCACTCATTAGCTAAACTATAAAACAGGAGCACATACTGACTAGTAGGGTCTCAGCCTCACCTTCCCTAACTAGAAAAATTGGAGAACTGGCATCCTGGGTAGCTGGAGGAAAGGCGTTTTTTTTTTCTTTTCTTGCTTCATTGCCCATGGCGAAAGTGCCACGTTGTGGCCTTGATTTTACAGTGGCCCGTTTCACAGACTGACATGCTAGCACATGTATACTTTTGTTTTATTTTGGTGTCTCTGCTGTACTGAGGGAAGACAACAGCATGGGAATTTCTCAACCCATTCAGCTGCCCAGAATGTTGGCTCTCTGCATCTGCATTCATTTGCTACCCAAGGTTCTGTCTTTTTTTTTTTTTTTTAAACATCTTGAGGTTCATTTCATAGACCTTTCTGTAAGTCCTGCTTAATCTAAGCACAAAATTTGTTTCTTCTTTGTAAAGCAAAATATTTAAGCATGTATTCATCCACATGAATCCAGGGCCCTCCGGGTCCGTGGCCTGAACTTCTGTCCCTTTAAAGTCAGGAGGGCTGATGTCTGTAATTTCTCACCATTATATCAAGTGGCTTTAAGCTGTGCCCAAGCTTTAAACGTTTCTGTCTCCTAATGTGGCCCATCCCAGTTTTCTACCTAAGTCTATACTTATGTCATGATTATTAATTCCTAAAAGCTCTGGATGATTTTTACAAAGTCAAAAAGCCACTGGAATGCTTCAGGGTGAACCCCTGTGTGAAGTTTTAGGCCTTGAGCAGGAAAAGGAGCTAGCTTACTTCTTTCAGCACTGAGCTGCTCTTCCTGTTAGCTACTAAATGTTTTCAGAAGAACCCAAAACCAACCCAAACCCAAAATATCTACTATATGCAGTACATCCTTTAACACCACAGTCTGAGGAATGAGGAGGACACCTTCCACCTACCTATAAATGCATCTGATGCTAGCAAAATGATACATCTTGTATTTCAGTATCTATACAGCTGATGACATTGTTAAGATGCAAAATTGCTAATTCTGTATCTTATTCTCATTGTTATGGGCCACCAGAAGATTATTTTTTGTAAATAATACATTTCCCTGGCAGGTGTGAGGTGTAAATGGGCTTTAGCTTTTCCCTGTATGAAGCCAAATCACTCAGAAACAGGTTTTCTTCCCTGCATCCTGATTTCTCTCAATCAGAATAGATAAGGAACAGTATCCAGGTCTCTGCTTGACTGTTGCAAACATAACTTCTTTCAAATACCAGCCTCCTCATTTCTAGTTTGAAGGTTTGTTGTTGAACACCCAGTTCTATTGTGATTAATTAATGTATTCTCCAGTTTTTATCAGGCCAAAGAAAAATTTAAAAAAGAAATGAAGATTGAAGGATTTCTGTACAGTGACTTATCTGTACTAGCTTCTGATATCCCATATTTTCCACCAGAGGAAGAGGAAGAAAATTTGGAAGATGGAATTCACCTAGTTGTCTGTGTCCATGGATTGGATGGTAAGGCCAGGAGGAATCGCTGTTTGCAAGTCACTTTGGTGTAAATAAAAAAAAAGGGCAGATGTTTAGGAAGTGTGAAACAATGGAGAGTCTAAGGAAAGTATTTATCTTAGCTAAGTATTTAGTCTCTGTTATGCTATTCTGTCCATTGTAAAAAAAGATTTAGGAGAATATTAAATGTTTGCTCTAAGAAATTAATGCTGCAACTTTTTGTTGTTGTTTAAAGAGAATTCTACACTAAATTACATCGGTCCTTCTGTGTACAGGAGTGGTACATTGTAGTAACTCTTCTTGTCTTTCCACAGATGCTTGGTTGTTTTGCAGGATGTCACCAGGGTGAAAACCTGAATTTAACCCACACACAGACTGCCATAGGGCAGACAGTGTTCAGCTTTAGAAAGTGGGGAATAAAAATAATTATTTGCTGCAGAGGAAGTATGGCCTGAATTGTTTTACATACATGCTTTCTAAGCAGAAAATAGATACATTAAACTTGAAACATCTCTCTACAAATTCTTAGTATCAATGGGAAAGCTGTGGGCGTTAACCTTAAAACTACAGAGAAGGAGGGACAGAGACTCTGAAATCTCGGGCATTCTCAGAAAGGTGGAAAACAAATACTTGCTGGCTTGACCGTTTGCCATTCAATATCTCAGTGGCAGTAATTGCCTTTTTGTCTGTTCAACAAACAGGGGACAGATATGTTCTGGACCTGATCTTTGCTATTTCTTCCCCTCATTAATGCAGTTCCCAGCAGCAGGAGGTGAGGTCCAGCCCCAGCCTGTGCAGGCTGTGGGTATTCTTGCTGTCCCGCTGTTTCAATGCACAATCCTATGGCGTGGTGAGCTGTCCTAACAGTAATTAACCATAACTCCCTCTTGTAATGGTTTATAGGAAGATGAAGGTATTAAATTGAGTCTGTATTAGGTATTTTTCTGTTGAATTACATCTTATGAAATACCATTTATTTCCAGGTAACAGTGCAGATCTGCGGCTGGTAAAGACTTTTATAGAACTGGGACTCCCTGGTGGAAAACTGGATTTCCTAATGTCTGAAAGAAATCAGGTAATACAGAGCTAATTTCTGTCTTCCTTCAGATCTGCTACAAGCTCTTGACATTGCTGAAGCAGGGACTTCAGCAAAGCCTTTTCACCAGCTGAATGAAACAGAAGCACTGAGGAATTCAGGGAATTTTATGCTGTATTTAGTGCAAAAGCCTGCTCCTGTCCCTGTCTAATTTGATGGGGTGTTCAAACCCACCAGAAAATATTCCTAGCATTAAAGCAAAAGGCAATTACCACTTAGAAGACTTAGATTTTAGAAGAAGAAAATTGACTTATCCTGTCAGTTTGCAAACTTAGCAGCCTGATGGCTCTGCCTGTTGTATGCCAGGCAACACAGCACTGCCAGAAAGCAGCAAATTTAGTGATGGTAAATTCTCTGGAGGATGTGGAATGTCCAGCAGGTGTTGTCAGCTTCCTTTGCTGTATCAGCCATTGTTTCTCCTGTTGCAATGTTTGTGAGATTTATTTCCTTGAACGATAAAGAAATGTCTTCTGGAAAAAATCATTGCTAGTCTAGGCAGAGAAACAGAAATGAATTCTGTGCTTTGCTCTGCAGTGAACCCATATTTATGACACAGAGGACTAACTTTATGCACAAGGTAAGGATTTCCAGTGCCCAGTCAGAAACATAATTTTAATTTATGAGCAGCTGAGAAACTTGAGTTGAAACTTTCCAACCTTCTTTGTTCAGCAGTTTTAAATTTTGAAGTGGCCAGCTGGTGTTAGTCTGTGAACTTGTCGCCTTGCAGTGCACATCTCTGTCAGCAGCAGATCTGCACAGTGAACGTTAGCAAGATGAAAATAATGAGAAGACCAATTCAGACTTGCATCAAAGCCTCTTCTAAAGTTTTCAGAGGATGAAACATCTTACAACATCTCTATTTATCCAGATAAAACATTAATGTCTGGATATTAACATTATCCAGAGCCCATACTGGGAACTTTTAGTGCTCTTGTAGTCTGGGAAGTTGAGGAAGTTCCCATTGCACTGGAAATAAGACCCCTGTGGTTTGACGACTATTTGGGTGCTGTAAAGCATCCTGTCACCCTTTTTTCCCTGCTCTGAGAAGCACACTGAAAATGATCCAAGAAATCAGTCATTTAGCTGAAGTTTGCCTTACAGAGGAAAATGCAAATCACTTTTTTTAAGCATTTGTTTGTGATATATTTGACAAGCTCAGTCAGACTGAGATGATGCTAAAGGATGGAGATATAACCAGGTGAAATATGTTGCTTGATATGTTTTGTTTATGATTAATGTTCAGGTTGGTATTATTCTACTTTTGAACAACTGGAAAGATTTGGGATAATGAGCCTAGTAGGAAATCATTAATTATAAACAAAGACAAAACAAAGAGACAGGACGGTACTGGACTGTTTGTGGTTTATGAGAATGTTTATTTTAAGGCCGATTGCAAAGTGAATATGCTCATGTTTTCCTTTGCAAGAGCTGCAATTAGCAAGATGAGTTGTGTCACAAAAGCATTAATTACTGATATGTTTGCTCTGAATAGCTGTTCCAACATTTGATGATTGTTTTTGTGGCATCTCATTTGTTACAAATTTGATCTAGAGTTCTGTTGGATTGCCAAATGACACAGTTCTGAATAAAATCTGCCTGTAATAGTATAGACTGGACAATATATTATTTGTTTTATTGTAACACAACTGGAGGCGCTGTTGCAAGCAACAGTCACTCTATAGCACTCATTCTCTTACAGATAACTGTTGAATAACAAACACACAGCGTTTCATTAAGATAGCCAAATAATTCTGTGATTGCATCCATACGTAGAATCAACATAACCTGCATGTCAGTGTACAATGCTGTAAACTATTTTATTGTAGTAATCTGTTAAATCCTAAATTCCAAAAGCTTTTATTCCATGTGCAGACTATGGCATCTAAAGCAGCTGAACATCAGCTGCTTGCCAGTATCAAGTCAGACTGCTTTAACATCATACTTATGACTCTGGAATCACTCAGCCTAATGTTGTTAATCTTACTATCAATAAATTTTGGGTCCAGGTTTATCCTATTATGACATGTGCTCAAGTTAGAGGCACAGTCAGTAAGAAAGAGGAGCAACCAGATGCAGTAATTTAATCCCCTTTAAGTACGAAATGCCTTCTAGAGGGCCCTATTTCCATGCTCTACTAAGTGTAAGGTTATGCTAGTCCTAACTTGAATTCTCAGGTTGTGTTCTTGAAGCTGCAAGTCACACTATACAAAGAGACTCTACGAGAGAAAATTTTCCTGACATTACCTACAAGCTCACTGAAGATAGTAGATTTCCACATGGGCTGTAATGATAGCTATGGGACCAATACTGACCCATGGTATTGTTGTTACTGCTGGTGGTATGTGAGAAAGAAAATACCTGTCTTCAGTAAGTTTGCAGTATCAGTTGGAAGCTACTTGCCAATAAACTGAAGGTGAAACTTCACAACTCTTTTCAAAAGAGAGCTTAAATTTTTAGAGGACCTGGAGACTGAGAAAAATATCCTCCTCCTTCCCCTTTGAGTATGTGTAAAGAAAATTTGGGCTTGTTATTATGTTTGTACTTTCATTTTACTTCAAAAATAACATCAGTCTGCAATAAGTGCAATATATTTTAATTCATTGACTCATTCAATTTTTCACCAGACTGATACCTTTGCTGATTTCGATACAATGACTGACCGGTTATTGGATGAAATTATTCAGCATATCCAATTGTACAACCTCTCCATATCCCGAATAAGGTAAGTGTTCTGATAGTTAATAGTCTGTAACTGAGTTACATGAGCAACATTCAGTGACATTAGCTTTTCCAAAAATGATCTGTGTCAAAAGCCATCGAATCCATGAGATGAATTTTTGCTATTATAGATGGAAGAGTATCTACTGGGCTAAAAAAAAAGTGAAACAGTAACTAAAGGTTGTTACTGAAAGCACTGATAGAGTCCCCTCAAGAGCAATTTGTGCCACCCTGAAATTTAATTTAAATAAAATACTGATGATTTTTGTGTTAATGTAATTTTTTCTTTCCCAACAGTTTTATTGGACATTCCCTTGGTAACGTCATTATTCGATCTGTACTAACCCGCCCCAGGTTCCGCTATTACCTCAACAAATTACACACCTTCCTGTCCCTCTCTGGGCCTCACCTGGGAACCCTTTACAACAACAGTACTTTGGTTAGTACAGGTAAGAGTTAATGGGAGAGCTATGACTGGCTGCATTCCATGGCAGAGTGCATGAGAGAGCTACACATAGAAGTAGCAATAAATTGTAACAACGCGACTTGTGTGCTGAAGTTGTGGAAAATATTTGCTGAAGACTTCAAACCCATGCGGAAAAAATTGCAATGAGAGGGGCTGTCAGGATCTACTACAAGGTCCATCACAGTGTTCCCTGGAAAAACCAGGGGCATGTAGCAGTGAGAGATGACCTTTCTTCCACTCTACCCTTCTACTCCTCTGTATGCTGCTAAAAAAGTGAGGCATTTCCAAGGCTGAAGAAGACGTTTACAGGGCTATGAGAATGGAACGTCCCAGAATTCAGCCTTCCTGAGTGTTTATGCTGCCATGACATGGATAATCAAGCGAGACCCTTAGACTTTTCTCCCTGATGATTAGCAATACGAGAAGAAACAAAGACATATATAGAGTTACAGTGCTGCTCTTAGTGTAGACATGTGCCTTTAATCCCCTTGGTTGATAATTAGCAAACAGGATAAAAACATGCATAAATTTTAATTCCAGGTCTATGGCTCATGCAGAAGTTGAAAAAGTCAGGGTCACTTTTACAACTGACCTTCAGGGACAATGCAGATCTGCGCAAGTGTTTCCTCTATCAGCTCAGCCAAAAAACGGGTGAGTAGGGCTTGATGTGTCTCTGTAAATATCGAGGGCTATTCCAAAGGATTGTGCTGGATTGCTGTGTCCTCCAGGCAGTAAAGAAACTCTGCATTTTGTTAACCATCCTTTTTTAAACACTCCTGATTTTGAGCAGGGCTGCTCTGTCTAAAATCTAATATCTATATTATCTGTGCATTTTTTCTGTCCCAGTTATCAGTGAATTTATTTGTCAAACTGTTAGCAACAAATAGGATCTCCATGCTGTAGTAAACATTCGCCTAAGTTTACATTCTGCAAGCAAGAAATATCATTCTTGACAGGCCACTGTCACTTAATTTATGCTACTAGATGAAAACCATTTTTCCTTTTTTATTATTTTTTTTTAGGTTTAACATCTCTTGTCTCTAGGAAATATGACTATGAAATGAACAGCAAATTTTATTCCTGTCTGTTGTGACATCTCTGTACTATAGAGAGAGATACATGGCCTCCCACTAGAAAAATGATGTCTACATGGAGATCTCTTTACCCCTTCCTTGGGCTGTTATGAATAAATGAAATAAATCAGGCTTTTCTTCACAAAAGAAAGCAAGAATGATCCTTCTGTACAAGAGAATACTTTCTTTTAAGAGTTATTTTTAATATTTTGTGAGAGCAAACTGGTGCTAAACGTGTAGTCAGAAGCTCACTACTTGATTTTTAGTTTTTTATCATACATATGGTACATTGCTAATAGGAAACAGAGACTATATTCAAATAAATATAACTTCCTAATTCTTAGTTTGACAGACATAGAGCTGTTTCATGATTTTATGAACACACTACATGACGTGATCAATGACAGGAAACTGCTCTATATTGGTGTTAATTTAATTTCCTTATTTGAATTTTGCCTCTGATTCCCTGGCTCTCATTTCTGTGATGTCTGCTTTACTACTGTCATGTTCAAATAAAATTGTGTCTACACAGGAAGTTCACATCGTAACTTCCCAAGCAGAGTATTCCCAAGTGTATTGTGAGTCAAAGCGATTCTTTGCTTGTTAACTTAGTAGACTGGAGATCTAAGAGACTATAAATGAAGGTGTTGTGCCTGCAAAAGCAGAAAGCACAAATTTAAATTTGAAGAGGGTCGTTCATAAAGTTAGAATCATACTTACAGAGGGAGAAATATCAGAAGAAGAAGTTGCACCTACTTTCCCAGATAACTCTCTAAGCCTCAAGCAATTTCTGACTTTCTTCGTAAAATAGAAGTCCCTGCTACTTTTCAATTTCTTTAAATGTTCCTTGTGCTTGCCTTGAAAGAAAAAATAAACATTATTCCCTATTGAACCTCTTCACATATGATTTTAGCCATAGTAACATTCACTGTTGCTTCTATCTTTTATCTCAGACTGAAATCACAAACTCAGTTAGTTTGATTGCACAAGAAGAAAATGATAGTTTCTGACAGGCTTAGTAAACACAGGACTCTTCTTTACGGTGGTGATGGTCAGCCGTGAAAATCTAGAAATGGCCCCTTTCCCATAAGATGAACGTCAAACCCACAGCTCTTCTGTGTTCAGGATACTCTCTGGACTAGTAGACTAGATAATCTGTGTTCATTTTCTTACTTTTCTGCTGAATGTGGGTGATGGAGGGCTCAAGAGACCACAGACAGGGCAAACAGTCCATCAGTGGTCCCATTGCCTCCAGGGTACAGGGAGGATTCCTGGTTTCCAGTCCATGTACCAGCAGTGTGCATTTATCAAGGGACTGCTGAATGCAGGGACTGGATCCCAAGGATCCCTCAATACTGATGTAGTAGTGTAATATCATAGTATTGAATTTAGTTCCTCTTCTCCTCCCTCTCTCTATTTTGTGTGAAAATTGTACAAATTTGTTGTGTTATTTTTGAATGTGATCCCCATTCTTGTGAACACTTATTTATCCAAAACCACTCATTGACCGTAGTGGGGTTTTACAGGTGTTTGCAATGTTTAGAGGCATAAATATTTGCAAGATTAAGGTTTTAATCAAATCTCTGTTTTTTTTGAACAGAGACAGTTCTTACTTTTTTTTGTTGATATACAGTTAACTCGTATGAGTGTTGATAAGTAACATATACTTTGCAGAACCAACAGAAATGGGTTTAAGCTATTATGAATGATTTTAAGCTTGTGTTGCATGTTTTAACTATTATCCTCTATGTTGCATTGCAGATTTTCAAATATGTTTGAATATGGAGTAGTTATACTGACATTATGTATTTTCATTGCTGTGCATCATGGTAAATGTATTTCATGCATTTGCCACAGGTCTTCAGTACTTCAAAAATGTTGTGTTAGTGGCCTCTCCCCAAGACAGATATGTACCCTTTCATTCAGCAAGAATAGAAATGTGCAAAAATGCACTTAAAGACAGACACACAGGTATGTTTAAGATCCTTTCTACATTCATAAAGCTGTCGAGGCATTGTGTTTTTGTGTAACTGAGGTCATTGCATTAGAAAGGGTTTTCATCAGCATGATGAAAACACAAATGTTCATTTGATAAGGAAGAAAGTGTTCTCTTCCCACAGGAAATGACTGAAATCAATAAAAGAAGCTTTTAAGAAGCTCTTTGTCTGATGAAAACAAATTTCAATCAGTTCATAATCAAAGGTTTCTTACTGCTTCTTCCCCTTCCCTCTAATTTATTTTTTGAAAGTGATGATAATAGAACTAGTTCTTGACAATGATTTTCTGTAGTCTACTAAATTACTGTTATTGTCTCAATTTTCTTTCACATAATAAAATCTCTCTCAGCACATTCAAAGTCAGGGAGTTTTCCCTTTGTTTTCAGTAGTGTTTGGATGATTGCCGGGTAATTTAGATGACAGATCTAAAATCTTATTGGTTTGTAGTAAAATCTGTAAAGCACATCAGGACTCATGCCATCAGAAGCCTAGACCTCTTGTGAGCTCATGCTGTGTATTGTCCCAAGTGTTGCTTTTGTTATTAGTAGAGTCCCTCATTTATAAAGTGTTTCATGGCTTCAGTTTGATATTGCTTCTAGAAATAACATTCAGTGTGATTTCATACCCGTTTCACATGTATGATTACCTAGAAATGGAGGTACTACTTGGAAGTAGAAAGAGACAGCCAGGTGCAATAATCAACATGGTTGCCTTCACACATTTTATCTAAATTAGAGCTTTTTGTACCTCATGATATGAATTAAAAATTTGAATTATATATGAATTAAATTTTTACCTCGGATATGAATTAAAAGGTAATTTTCTAACTCTTTCTTCCGGAGGTTGTTCCTCAGGGAGACGTTTGACCTAGCAGGAGCTGGTTCTATATTCAGTGTAGACCACTTGCGAGTACAAGTTTTCTGAGCCATTGTTGTTGCCCTGTAAACTCCTAAACTATCTGCATGATGGCCTTACTGCATTAGATTCCCCAGAGAAACCCAAATGGACCTCTATGTCTTGCCATTTTGCATTTGGATTCACAGGCAGTATGAGTCCTACTCCCTTCAAGGACACTAGAGGTTTTCCTTCCACCACAGAGGAAATGAGACTAAAAGTTGAGGTGTGCTCTACTCTTCATGCTGGCAGCTTCACCAGAACTCTTTGGGTGGCCAGTGCCTCCAGTAGTTCAACAGCATCCTGGCACTTGGCAAATCTTTGGAATGGACTGCTGCCTCTTGAATTTTGGTCTTGCTTCCAGTTTCCTTCTCATTCATTGCAACCGTAATTAAATAATACTGGAAGGAAAGAGGGGATCTGGCAGCTTTGGCAATGTAGGTGTGACATCTAAATTCTTTTGCAGGTCCTGTTTATGCAGAAATGATTAACAACCTGCTCCAGCCTTTGATTGGGGCGAAGGACTGCACTTTGATCAGACACAACGTGTTCCATGCTCTGCCAAACACCGCCAACACATTGATAGGCCGGGCTGCCC
Organism: Pterocles gutturalis; assembly: GCF_000699245.1. Taxonomy (NCBI): domain Eukaryota; kingdom Metazoa; phylum Chordata; class Aves; order Pterocliformes; family Pteroclidae; genus Pterocles; species Pterocles gutturalis. Next base: position 20,959 of record NW_010110257.1, on the reverse strand, counting down.
ACATTGCTGTGCTGGACTCTGAACTTTTCCTGGAGAAGTTTTTCCTCGTGGCAGGACTCAGCTACTTCAAATAGTGCCTGAAGTATGGGGTAACAGAAGCAAAACTTTTCATTGAGTGGAGGAGAATCCCTTAGCCAAAAGAGTGCAGTGTTATAAATGAGATCAGGTGGGACTTTCAAACTCTCCATTTCCATTTCTGGTTCAGAGAATAAAGTGCTATGGCTTTAAGGCATTCAAGCTTCCAAATATTGGTGCTTTTGGAAGAAATAAATATTCGTCTTCAGTTTCTGTGTTCTTTGTCCACATAAAGACATGAGCCACTGCTGAAGTACAGAATCAGAATAAGAAGGCTAATTCTCTAAATGTGATTGGACCAATGATTCCCATTTCTCCTGAATACTAACCCAGGAACTTGGCTGTCCTTGATTTAATGCTTGTTTGTGTATTAACAAAACTATACATTTGTAGCACTTCTGGGGTAATTAATACAAGAGGAAACAAGCATATATGAACTCAGGTCAAAACCTCCTTTGTGATGAACTGAGAAGTCTGAAAAACATGTATGAAAGTTTCAATATTTCCATTTGTTGAAAGAAAATATTTGGATGGTTCCATTACTGGTAATAATTTGTAAC